>NW_006408654.1:9377642-9380735 GCF_000296735.1 Chrysochloris asiatica
GGTCAATGAAAAAGATGATGATCCCTAAGAAGATGGACAACATGGCAGCAACAATGGGCTCAAACATAACTGTGCGGATTGCACATGACTGGGCAGTGTTTTATTCTTTTGTGCATATTGTTACTATGAGTTACAACCAACTAGAAGGTACCTAACAACAACAAAGTTCGAATATTTCATAGCATGTAACTTCTATTTAAAAAAAACAACAACAAAAAACAAGGTTATCTGAAGTGCAAATTTATGTGGGTGCCTGGTATTTCTTCTAGCAATATTATTCATTTGGTTAAGACGTGGATGAAAACCAGAGCATTTATCCTATTTGCTGTTGTTAAGCGCTGTCAAGTCACTTCTGACTCAGCTCTGTATAGGGCTTCTGAGAAGCATCTGGTAGCTTTGAACTGCTGACCTTGTGGGTAGAATTGCAGTGCTTATCCGACAGTGCTATACCAGGACTTCACTTTATTGGACTGTTGTTGTTGTTAAGTGCTGTTGAGTCAGTTCTGACTCATAGTGATCCTGCATAGGGTTTCTGAGAAGCAGCTGGTGGGTTTGAACCTTGTGGTTAGCAGTCTAATGCTTATCCTACAGTTCCACACCAGGATGTCCATGCAAATCAGAGGAACCACTCCTGGAGCTCTTCAGACATCAGCAGCAACTGTTACCACATTGACACACATTGCAATCACCTGAATAACTCCAAATTCAGATATAGTTGCTGTGGGATTGGAGTTTTCAAAGTATGCCAAGTATCTGCAATGTACAACAAAGAGGAGTCAACCCCAAACACCACCTTGCAGTGTCAGATTATACAATAAGCAAGGTGTGCACATACTACTCTGCAATGAACAATTTCACATGGTTTTCACCATATCTTTGTTTGGTTGTGATAAAGTGGAAAACAGTTGCAACTCTTCTCTATGGATTAGTAAATAAACACAAATACATTTACCATGCGTATTGTTTACTGAGTCCCCGACACAAACCAGTTGCCCTTAAGTTAATTAGAATTCATGGTGACACGGTGTGTGTCCGTGTCTTAGTTATCTAGTGCTGCTGTAACAAAAATACTACAAGTAGATGGCTTTAACAAACAGACATTTATTTGCTTACAGTTGTTGAGTGCTGTGGAGTCGGTTCTGACCCATAGCAACCCTGTATAGGGTTTCCGATGAGCAGTTGGTGAGCTTGAACTACTGACCTAGTGGTTCAAACTGACTTTGCAGTCCAGCACATTAACCCTCAGTGCCACACCAGGACTCTTGTAGTTGTTAAGTGCCGTCAAGTCAGTTACAACCCGGAGCAACCCTGTATACAGTTTCCAAGGAGCAACTGGTGAGCTTGAACCATGTGGTTCAAACTGACTTTGCAATTGACCTTGCAGCTCAAACTGACCTTGCAGTCCAGCACATTAACCTGCACAGCTGTACCAGGACTCTAAGAGGCTAGAAATCCAAATTCAGGACAGCAACTCTAAGGGAAGGCTTTCTCTCTCTGAGTGCTCTAGAGGAAGGCCCTTGTCTTTTTGAGTTTCTGCTCCTGGGTGAGCTACATGTGGCTGGCATCTCTCTTCCCCATCTCTGCTTCTCTCCTTTGTTTAATCTCTTACAGATCTCAGCAGAGATTGATTTAAAACCCACCCAACACCTATTCTGTTTCATTAACATAACAAAGAAAACACAATCCTAAATGGAATTATACCCACAGATCCATTTTGGGATTTACAACACATATTTTAAGGGGACCAAATTCAATCCATAACAGTCAAGGTAGAACTGTGCTTCAAGGATATTCAAGGCTGTAACCCTGGTGTGGTGCTGCTGTGTGATCAGTGTCTTCCTTCTGTATTGCTGTCAATTGATTTCATTCACAGATTGGAAAAAAGGACTTTCTCAAAACACCAACATTATAAACACATTTTTTTCTTTAAAAAATTGCAAAACTATCAGTGAAGAAATTGTCAAGTCCTAAAGGCAGGATATATGATCATATCCAAAACATAGACCATGAACCTCATAGAAAAAAATATACGAAGCAGAAAAGAGAGAGATGCAGAAACAGAAACATAGTGGGGAAAAAATCATGAAGTAGCTCAAGGACATAAAAGACATTGAGCATTGCTGGGAGAAATTTTCATAGCTGACAGATCTGATCTGCCAAATCCCTGAACAAAACACCCCTATACTACCAGTCATGTCATCTGTTCAGTTGGAGGAATACTAGGTCACACCTGGGCAAACTAACTTGTATCCCATTTGCTCAATACTTGTATTTACTTTTCCTTACTCGGGATAAGTAGTTTTGGTGTGATGCTGTAAGATAAGCATTGGACATCTCACCGCAGCATCAGTGGTTTAAACCAACCCACTATGATTGGTTTCTTCTTTAATAGTTTGAAGACTGCTGTGCAATTAGTTGGGGTCTACAAGCATGTGCTTGAAAATGATCTAGAGCATTGGAATAACTTGAAACCGATTTCTTTCTATCTTCCAATCTCAATGCTGTGAACGATGCTGCATTAGCTGTTTTCAATTTCTGCTCAATTTTTGGTGTGAGGCCAAGAAAGATGGAATAAAAGAAAAGGTTAGGGAGAATCTGTCTTTGTAGTTCTGGTTCTTTTAGTGCTCGTTTGATTCTATTCATAAAAACGTGCAGATGAGTTGTTACTGTTGTTAGTTTCCACCGTATTGACTCCAATATTTTTGGCTGAAAAATGAACATGCAAAAGTAAAGAAATCCGTGAGCTAGTGCTGCCCTCTATTGCAGACTTTTATTTAGCTTTCTGATATACAGGGGGGAAAAACTGCAAAACTAGATCTTTTCATTTTAATTACTTCTTTCTTGCACCCTTCTTCTGCCAAACCATGCATAATCATTTTTTTTTTAAAAAGCTATCTAATATTTAACTTTATTTGCTTATATCTATTATAGTGAAAAAATTAAAGTTAAATTATGTTTAATGATTGTTAGCTAAAACAATGTGGGCAAACATATTTATAAAACTTTGCAACAAAGAGAGTTTCTCTAATTTCTCCAAGTAAATGTATTTAGGCCTAAATTGTAGAACAACTGCCGGAACCATATTAAATGAAT
>NW_006408654.1:9381290-9383804 GCF_000296735.1 Chrysochloris asiatica
TAAATGGCACTTAACAACAACAACAATGGTTGATGGGACTAAGGTGAAAGTTTGGATGAGAATTAGAAGATTTAAGCAGATCTTGTATGAAGTCGTTATATCTTCCTTACTTGAATGTATTATTGATATGGATATGATGTCTAATTGGAGAACATTCCCTCTACCTGATATTGTAAAATGGAAAGCAAGTAAGTCTTCCCCTAAGCCAGTATTGATTGGACATGCTAAATGAGAGCTATTAGAATTGTCTGAACTCACTCAGATAGTTCATTTGAAACACTGAAGGAAACCTGGTGGACAAATAGTGATTACTGCTTTGATTAAAGACATGCTAAAGGCTAGTGTTGGTGCCAACAAGTTTTCTGTATAACAGTACTGTGGTGGTGATAATGGTTGGTGGTTATGTGCCGTGGAGTTGGTTGTAACTCACAGTGACCCTGCATAGGGTTTCCGAGGCTCTAAATCTTTGTTCCAATCCATAGCGACCCAGGATAGAGTTTCCAAGGAGTGGCTAGTGAGCTTGAACCACCGACATTGTGGTTCAAACGACTTTGCAGCCCAGCACATTAACCCACAGCACCACGGTTTTCTTCCGCGGAACTGCTGGTAGCTTGAAACTGCTGACTTTGAGGTTAGCAGCCCAACTGATAAAGACACATGGCTCATCTAGGATTACAGGAGACTATCAAGGCCTAAATAAAGTAGTGCCACCTGTGGGTTCAGTGGTTCCAGACATGGTATCCACAGTGCAGAAAATGCAGCAGGCTAAAGGAAACTGATGCTCAGTGATTGAGCTTGCAAATGCCTTTTTGTCCACCCCAGTCTCAGAAAACAACCTGCCACAGATTGCTTTCATGTCAGAAGAATCCCAATATACTTTCAGTGTGCTGACGCGGGCTTATTCCAACTCTCCAGCTTACTGTCATAGAAGAGATCTGGTACAGATGAAAACTGCAGTGATAGATTACCTTGATGATATTATGTTACTATCAAATAAGGAAGAACAGGCCAGGGAAGATTAAAGACACTGGTGGGCCCCGTGACCGACATATACTTATAAATCCAGCAAAATTCAGAGGCCTGATCAAACAGTTAAATTCTTGGGAATAAATTGAGTTGGATCCACCTGTGACATTCCACAGTCAACCAAGAACAGGTTGCTTTCACTACCTAACACCAAAACGAAGCAAGAGGCCCAACATTTGGTCCGTCTATTTGGATTCTGGAGAACACGTATTCCACATCTGGGAATACTGCTGAATACTGCTGACTCCCATCCATGAAACCACTCAGAAGAACACTGTGGTTAAATGGGGTCCCGAGCAACAGCAGGCTCTGTTGGAGTTATAGCAAGTGGTCTTACTCTCCTTGCCTTTAGTCACATGCGATCTACATTCAGACATGATTTTGGAGGTGTCTGCCACATGTGCTTATTCAGACTGGAGTTTATGGCAAAAACCTCAGAATACTGCTTTACGGCGACCATTGGGATTATGTACTAGAAAATTTCCAAATGCCATAACAGGGTGCATATCATTTAGAAGGTAAACGTTTTCTGTTGTTAAATGCTGTTGAATCTATTCCAACCCATAACAATCCTGTATAGAGTCTCCAAGGAGTAGCTGGTGAGCTGGAATCACCAACTTTGCAGTCCAAATGACTTTGTAGTCTGACGCATCAACCCACAGTGCCACACCAGGACTTACCTGCTATTGGACTTTGATGGAAACTGCCTCAATGACAGAAGAACATAAAACCACCATGAGACCTGAGATATCTACAACCTTGGGTGATGTTGGAGAAGCACTCGAATAAGGAAGGCAGTACCCAAAATACATACATAGTAAAATGGAAGTGGTTCATACAGGAAGTTAAAGATACACCAACTGTATCTGTGAGCAGTTAGCCTCTTTTCCCATAGGTACTACTTTAGAACCACCTGAAAAGCTGACAGAGTCCATTGACACATGGACAATGGCCTGTGAACAACATTCTGCCAACCAGCTAAACAATGCTTGGTTCACAGATGGTAGTTCCAGGGTACAAGGACAAAAGTTGATGTGGAAAGCTGCTGTATTAAGACCCACAAATGATCATGATTAAAGAAAGTAAGAGCAAGTCAGCTCAATGCTGTCCTCCTATCTGTGATGGAAAATTGGACAATGATTAGAGTCCATATGTTGGGTTTTTACTGATTTCTGGGCAGTGACCAATGGCTTGACTACATAGCCAGGTAAATGGGCAATGGAAAGCTGGACTATTAAAGGGACATCCATGTGGGACATGTACCTATGGAAAGCATTCTAGAAATTTAAAGGGGACATAAGAGTAGGACCTGTTGATGCCCATCAGAAGACCCTTCTTAATGGGTTAGAATGTGATTGGAATAAGAAAGTTGGTGCACTCCACTGAGATGGCCAATGTTGCTGTTGTCAGGTGCCATCGAGTTGGAACTGACTCATAGTGACCTCATGCACAACAGAATGAAACAATGTCCGATCCTGGGCCAACCTC
>NW_006408654.1:9384549-9385462 GCF_000296735.1 Chrysochloris asiatica
TGCATCAACCCACAGTGCCACACCAGGACTTACCTGCTATTGGACTTTGATGGAAACTGCCTCAATGACAGAAGAACATAAAACCACCATAAGGCCTGAGATATCCACAACCTTGGGTGATGTTGGAGAAGCACTCGAATAAGGAAGACAGTACCCAAAATACATACATAGTAAAATGGAAGTGGTTCATACAGGAAGTTAAAGATGCACCAACTCTATCTGTGAACAGTTAACCTCTTTTCCCATAGGTACTACTTTAGAACCACCTGAAAAGCTGACAGAGTCATTGCCACATGGACAATGGCCTGTGAACAACATTCTGCCAACCAGCTAAACAATGCTTGGTTCACAGATGGTAGTTCCAGGGTACAAGGCCAAAACTTGATGTGGAAAGCTGCTATATTAAGACTCACCAATGGAAAGACCATGATTAAAGAAGGTAAGAGCAAGTCAGCTCAATGCTGTCCTCCTATCTGTGATGGAAAATTGGACAATGATTAGAGTCCATATGTAGGGTTTTTACTGATTTATGGGCAGTGACCAATGGCTTGACTACATGGCCAGGTAAATGGGCAATGGAAAGCTGGACTATTAAAGGGACATCCATGTGGGACATGTACCTATGGAAAGCATTCTGGAAATTTAAAGGGGACATAAGAGAAGGACATGTTGATGCCCATCAGAAGACCCCTCGTACTGGGTAAGAATGTGATTGGAATAAGACAGTTGGTGCACTCCATTGAGATGGTCAATGTTGTTGTTGCTGTTGTCAGGTGCCATCGAGTTGGAACCAACTCATAGCGACCCCATGCACAGCAGAACGAAACAATGTCCGATCCTGGGCCAACTTCACTACCACTGCCCCACTTGAGTCCATGAATGATGCCACCTGGCCAATCCATCTCGTTAGGGG
>NW_006408654.1:9401276-9402213 GCF_000296735.1 Chrysochloris asiatica
GGACCATCAAGGGAGAAAAGCAGAGAGCAGGACCCTACCCAGAGAAGCAGTGATGCCTGAAATGGAGGCAGAGATGATGACATGGTGCAATAGAGCAGCTGCAGACTTTAGATCCAGAGAGGGAGAGCGACTGTGTACTGAAGACCTGGGAGTTACAGGGGAAGGATTGCAGGGTATACACTTTTGTTGGTTGATGATGCATGGAGGGGATTGTAACCATGGCAATGAGACGATATATGTTAGAATGAATATAAAACTAATGTTCTCCCATGTAAACTATCACATAATTCACAATAAAACATTTAAGAAAAAAAAAAAAAGACTATACAAATGGACCTCACACAATGGAATACACAGAAATCAAATTGGCTACATCTGTGGGAAGAGATGGTAGAAAAGCTCCATATCATCAGTCGAAATAAGGTCAGGGGCAGACCACAGAAGACAATCAATTAATCAAATGCAAGTTCAGGCTGAAGCCGAAGAAAATCAAAACAAGTACAGGAGAGCAAAAAATGTGACCTTGAATATATCCCAGCAGAATTTAAAGATCATCTCAAGAGCAATTTGATGTATGAGACACTATAATGACTGAAGACCAGAAGTGTGGGATGACATCAAGTATATCATACAGGAAGAAAGCAAAAGGTCATGAAGACAACAAAAAAGGAAAAGACCAAAATGGATGTCAGAAAAGACTCTGAAACTTGCTCTCCAGTATAGAGATGCTAAAGCAAATGGAAGGAATGAGGAGGTAGAACAGAAAGAAAGAGTGGAATAGAAAATTTCAGAGGGTATCGCCAGAAGACAAAGTCAAGTGTTATAATGAAATGTGTAAAACTTGGGAGTTAGAAAATCAAAAGGAAAGAACCTGCTTTGTGTTTCTCAAGCTGAAAGAAGAAGAAGAAGGAGGAGGAGGATGTGGAGGAGGAGGAGG
>NW_006408654.1:9402384-9408895 GCF_000296735.1 Chrysochloris asiatica
GAAGAGGAAGAGGAAGAGGAAGAAGAAGAAGAAGAAGAAGAAGAAGAAGAAGAAGAAGAAGAAGAAGAAGAAGAAGAAGAAGAATCAAGCCTTGACTTGCAATACTGAAAGATTTTACAGGTAAAATACTGAATGGTGCAGAAAGCATCATAAAAAGACGGAAGGAATACAAAGAGACACTGTATAAAAAAGAAATGAGCAGATGTTTAACCGTTTCAAGAAACAGCATATGATCAGGATCCAATGGAACTAAAAGAAACATTCCAAGGTACACTGAAAGCACTGGCAAAGAACAATGCTCTAGGAACTGATGGAATAGTAACTGAAATCTTTAAACAAATTAATACAGCAGTGGAGGCACTGACTCAATTATGACAAGAAATTTGAAAGAGAAATGCAGGTAACACAACAGAACATGAAATCATCAGGCAATATCATTAATATCACATGCAAGTACAATTTTGCAAAAAATAATTAAAACATTGCTGCAATAATATATTGACAGGGAACTTCCAGAAGTTTATGCCAGATTCAGATGAGAACGTGGAATGAGGGATATCAATGATGACATCAGATATTTTGGTTGAAAGCAGAAATTACTGCACAGATGTTTACCTGTGCTTTATTGACTGTGCAAAGGCTTTCAACAGTGTGGATCATGACAAGTTATGGACAACATTGCAGAGAATGAGTATCCAGAACACTTAATTGTGCTTATGAAGAACCTGTACATACACCAAGAGAGGCAGTCATTCGAACAGAATGGGAATACTGAATGATTTAAAGTTAGGAAAAGTGTGTGCCACAGTTGTATTCTTTCACCATACTTATTTAATCAGTATGTTATGCAAATAATCTAAAATGTTGGATTATATGCAGATTTGGCATCAGGATTGAAGGAAGACTCACTAACAACCTGCAATATGCAGACGATACATACAACCTTACTTGCTGGAAGTGAAGAGGATTCAAAAGACCTAGACTTCAAGTATGGGTTGAAACTCAATGTAAAGAAAACAAAAATTCTCACCACTGGGTCAAGAAATGTTAAATGCTGTCAAGTTGATTCTGACTCATGGTAATCCTGTTTGCCACTAGCCAAACAGCTGAATTTGGTAACAGTTTATTAAATTTAGACTTATGAATTTGCTGAACTTTCATCTTCCAATATACATTGTAGGGAATAAAGGATTGAAAAGTAGCTAACTGTTAAGTGTCAAAGAGGCAAGACGCCATAGTCTGGAACCACTCTGCTCATTCCATATGTCAACTTAATTAACATCCAGGTGGTTGGAAAATCCGACTCATAAATTAGTCTGATGGCCATCTTTTGATATAATTTCTGAAAAATCTGTTCATTAAGAAATTAAAAAAACCCAAAACATTATTTAAAGACAGTTGCAAATTCTATTTGCTTACCTGAATGATACAATGATACTGACACTCATCTTTGATATTTAATTGCATCTTAAATAAAAGAATCCACAATAGGCATTTTTAAATAACTTAGTTATATCAGAAAGCTATTCACCATTATGAAAAACTACAGAATAGATTTTAGTAAAAAAGCAAGGGTCTTGAAAGTTCCTGATAATTAATACATTACTTCGAAAATTCCTTTGATAAGTATTCAAATACTGACCACAAGTCAAAAAATAGAACACTACTTTAATATTAACCAGTGTAAGATTTATTTAAAAGTCACAAACAATATGATGAAACATGAATGTACACAAATTTCATAGAATAATCGCTGCTTGTTCTAAATCAACCTGATCCATTCTGCACAATGAAATACGATTTATAAAAATTATATGAAGTATAGTGTAAAAATATAAGACACATGGTGTTTGTATAAAAGAAATAGAAAATATCACTGTAAAAGATCTGTTAACCCCACGAAAACTTTAAGCAGACATTTGAAATATCATGTCTTATGCTTACTATATATATATTTGTTAAGATTATGCAGCAGGTCTTTGAATGGACAGTAGAAATGAAGAGTTTATATAGGTAAGCTTCTTAACTGCTATTTGTTTTCTTTTCTATATAAAATGTCATATATCATTACAAGAAACAATATGTATCTGCTCCATTTCTAAATATAAGGCAGAAAAATTACGGTTTTAGTAATAACTTTTAAACCTTTTTTAAGTTAGTATATTAAAATTAACATAAAAGAAACTGAATAAAACAACTTTTACATGAATGGATGAATATAATTAAAAAATGAAGCAACTGCCTTTTACTTCAAAAGAGTTGTGGGCTAAGGACCCCATGTCAGAAAAAACACAACTAAGAACACACAGGCTTTTAAAAAATATTAATATAGAGCAGAAGAACATACTTTCAAATTTATTCTTGAGCAGAAAAATGTAATTATATACCATATATTGGTTATGTTGAAAGAATACAGTCCATATGCAGATAAGAAGCTGAAGTGCAATAAAAGTAAGTTGATTACTTAAAGTATATTCACTGTTTTGACTGAATACAAACAAGTACAATTTTTAAATGGTTATTAATTATGTTGCTGTTTTTATGTGCCATCGAATGGGTTCCAACTCATAGCAACCCGGATAGCATTTCCAAGGAGCACCTGGAGAGGCTGAATTGCCAAGTGCAGTTCAAACTGAATTTGCAGTCCACTGTTTATCCTACAGCTCCACACCAGGACTCCTTTAGAATTATAGATCCTACATAATCTTTACTGATAAGCTGTGGATAACAAAGAAAAAGCATTAATGTTTTATTTTCTTCTTGGGAGAACTACAGATGTATCTCTCATGTAAGTAAAAAGCAGTGAAGCAATATTAAACACTGCTAGAATCTGTAGTTTTTGGTTTTATAAAGTGCTAGCTCTGGTAGCGTAGTGGTTACAAACCGGGCTGTGAACCGCGACGTCTGCAGTTTGAAACTACCAGCTGTTCCGTGGGAGAAAGATGAGGCTTTCTGCTCCATAAAGATTGACAGCCTTGGAAACCCTGTACAGGGTCGCTATGAGTCGGAACCGACTCCATGGCACATAACCAACCAACCAACATAGTATGTCACATTAAAAGTTTTGAAAATAAAAACTCCAACTCTCGCCATTAGAACAATAAACTATCAAGGATCATCCAGAAGAAAAAAACACAAATATCTCCTCTGGATTACATCAAATGAGAGACAAAGATGAGACAGGCAGTTTTAGAGAGAGAGCAGGCCACGCTTCTCGTTTTATACTTAAGGCATTAGTGACAAAGAGGTTAAATGAATTACTTGCAAGCTTCTTATATGGACATGATCTTGCTTGACTGGTGCCTTGATCAATTCTTTTCCTGATTGTCTCATCTTGTTTTCTAGAAACCTCCTGACTGTCCATGATAATAAATGAGGAAACAGAGATGGAAAAGACAAATCCTATGATAAAAAATACTATGTTTTGTTTTGAAATAGAATCAAAGTTTATAAGCTTTGTAAATGAAGTTTTTGTACAATTAAAAATTTTTATTATACAATAAAAAATAATACTTGTGTCCTTCTTTTTTTTTAAAGATAAAGAGCATCATTCACTTCATCTGGAATCAAGTTTGTCTTCAGTAACAGACATGTTGACAGAGAGAAGGGAGGAAACAGTTGGAAATGGAAACCACTATCATCTATTCCAACAAAGAAGCTCTAGAAAACCAACCTTTTCGATACTTATTAATGTAAGAGCTCTGGGACTCATTTTCCTTATCTTATGTTTATAGTGTTTTCAAGCCTATTGTGTCTTTGTTTATTTAGTTAAGGAGTCATGACTTTTTCAGGGTGAACTCCTGCCTACCAAGTAGAGATACTCAATTGAAACACACATTTACTTTATGTTCCTACCCTCATACTCTCAGTCTGCCTGCCAAGGTTAACAGCCTATGAAACAGTCTGCAAAGTTGAGAAGTATACTTGCAAATAACTGAGAGCTGATTGTAAATTCAATCCAATTAAAAAACCGATCTTTTATAAATAGCCATAGTTGTTGATTTGCTGTATCCCTCTATCTTCTTCGATTTCGTTGTGAAGCTCTTTCGAAATACATGAAATCCTGAAATTGGAAAAAGGATTATTTATATACATATATATACACACACACACATATATATTGTTATGAAGTGCTGTCAAGTCGGACTCTGTATAGGATTTCCAAGGAACAGCTGGTAAGCTTGAACCTCCGACTTTGCAGTCTGGCGCATTAACCCACTCTATCTATCTATCAATTATTAAGTACCTCAATTTGTTTTATTTTCTTAACAGTAATATTTTTACAAGATAGCCAGAATAAAATAATTTTTAAAGAGAAAGCATATGTAAATAATTATTAATTTTAAAAAGAACACATTTTGATACTGTCCTGTTTTTATATAAATGAAAATACTATACTAGAATATATTTTGTTGTTGTTGTTTAGTGCCATTGAGTCTGTTCTGACTCAAAGCGACCCTGTATAGGATTTCTGAGGAGCAACTGGTGGATATGAACCACTGACCTTGCAGTTAGCAGTCCAGTGTTCATTCTACAGCATCTCACCAGCATTCTAAAATATATTTGTTGTTGTTGTTGTTAAGTGCCATTGAGTAGGTTCCGACCCATAGCGACCCTGTACAGGGTTTCCGAGGCTGTAAATCTTACGGGAGCAGAAAGCCTCATCTTTCTCCAGCGGAGAGGCTGGTAGTTTCAAACTGCTGCCCTTAATGTTTGCAGCCCGATTCGTAACCATTACGCTACCAGAGCTCCTTAAATTATATTTTAGCGATGTTGAAATTTATACTAATATTTAAATGGAAGCAATTTATGTGTTAATAATTTATAAGGCAGAGCAGTACTACAGGAACGAAAAGTCTTTTCATCATTGTTGTTGTTAAGTGCCATGGAATCAGTTCTGACCCAAAGTGACCCTATACAGGGTTTCTGAGGAGATGGTGAGCTTGAACTGCCAACTTTGCAGTTCAAACTCACTTTGCAGCCCAGCACATTTACCTACAACGTCACACCAGGATTTCTTTTCATCATTAGTATTATATAATGTATGTAGTATTATAATATTTTATAAACTACAAAAGCAATACTGAGAATATTATCATTTTAATTTATCAGGCAATTCACAGACATTATAGGTAACATTCATAACTCTGAAAAGTAAGTGTCTTCATCTCCATTGAACAGATGAGAAAACAGGCTTGGATATAAACCTGTTCTGCAGAAGTCATGTCAGGAGGTGCTGCAATTCCAAAATGAACTCCCTTTCCACTGTACTACTCTGCTTCTTATCAGAAAGAATCCTACATTCATGATAACTTAAAAAGGAAATGCTTACAATGAGGAAGCAAGCTCCGAAGATCATGGCTTTCATTTTTACATCCAGGTCTAATGGGAAGTGAATATCGAAGTGGTCAGCATCTGCCATTGCTGATAACAAACCATTCCACTTCCTAGTGATATCACCAATGTTAGACACACCATCAGGAGATTTGATCTAGAAAGACAAAAGGTGACATTATGATGATAAAAAGCTATTAAAATTTACTTGTGTATCCAGAAATAGTTTTCAAGTGAAACAGCATCAAGGGAATTCAGGAAAAGGATACATGATTCCAGAATTTCACACAACCTAACTGATGACTATGAAGAGTTAATTGACTTTCAATTGGTGAATACCTGAGCTGGTTATATTCAGTGCCCTCTCTAGACAGGTACTGGTGATGCAGACCACACCTGGTAACAATGTCAGATGGGGTGATATCAACATGACTGTCTATAAAAGTTGTGTGTTGTGTTAAATTTATTTACTTTTTGAACCTTCTAATGCTCTCCAGGAGTCCTGGGGTATTACTGTGGGATAAAGCACTGAACCGCAATATCGATGTGAACTGCAGAGTTGGCAATTCAAATTCACCAGCCGCTCCTTGGAAACCCTAGAAGCATTGCTATGAGTCAGAACCAAGTCCAAGACACTTAACAACAACAACAATGCTCTCCTGGTGTGGTGTGGAAGAATAAGCACTGGACTGCTAACTGCACTTAACAACTAACTGTAAGGTTGACAGTTCAAATTCATCAGCTGCTCCTTGGAAACTCAGAACCGACTCAAGGGCACTTAACAACAACAATGCACTCCAGTCAAAGGTGTTATTATTACTCAATTACAATGACACTTGGAATCATGTGATTTTGTGTGTAAAAGCTACAAGCACAGAAGCACAGTTTATTTTGTTCCTGCTGTCATTTAAATAATTGCTGATTTTGTCACATTTTCTCTCATTTTAGCTACAATACTGTGGTAACTAGGATTTGTAAACCTGATATAGCGTTTTTTATGAGAATGAAGTAGAGATTTAAAAACTAGAAAAAAGAAGAAAAATTTAAGGTTTCAGCTCCTAGTAATGTTGTACCCAATAATATAATTCAGGATCTTACAAAGCAATTTGGTTGTTAGTATTCATATAATCTGGAATACTCATACTTCTCAGTGTTGTCCATAGCTTGTCATGATCCA
>NW_006408654.1:9409490-9422262 GCF_000296735.1 Chrysochloris asiatica
GCTTGAGAAATGCTGACTGTGTTCTTCCCTTTTGGTTTCCTAGTTCCAAATCTTTGCATATTTTATTATAGTACCTGGTTTTGTCTTCTCGAGCTGATCTTTGGAATTTTCTGTTCAGCTCTTGGACCTCTTCAATTCTCCTATTTGCTTTAGCTTCTCTACGCTGGAGAGCAAGTTTCAGAGTCTCCTCTGGCATCCAAAAGGTCAACTTTTCCTTCTTTCTTGTCTTCTTAATGACCTTCTGCTCTCTTCATGTATGATGTTCTTGATGTCATCCCACAACTCTTCTGGTCTTCCATCTTTAGTGTTTAATGTATCAAATCTCTTCTTCAGATGGTCTCTAAATTCAGGTGGGATAAATTCAAGGTCATATTTTGGCTCTCATGGACTTGTTTTCATTTTCTTCAGCTTTAGTTTGAATTTGTATATCAGTAATTGATGGTCTGTACCACAGTCTGCCCCTGGCCTTGTTTTCACTGATGATATGGAGCTTTTCCATCTTCTCTTTCCACAGATGTAATCAATTTGATTTCTATGTGTTCCATCTGGCGAGGCCCATGTGTACAGTCGTCTGTTATGCTGTCTAAAGAAGGTATTTGAGATAAACAAATAATTTGGAAATCATTTGATGTCAACTGGTACTACTTTATCTACTTCATAAGTGATTTTGTAAACCATATTTCATTCACATAAAAAAAATGTAAATTCAAATTATTGTGGGGTCTATGCATATGTGTAGAAAAGATTAGATTAATATTCCAAAAATCCAAACGTATTGCTGTCAAGTTGAATTCTAACTCATAGCAACCCTATAAGACAGAGAGACGAACTGCCCTTCGGGGTTTCTAAGGTCGTAAATCTTTACGGAAGCAGACTGCCACGCTTTTTCCAGGCAGAGTAGCTGGTGGATTTGAACCCACAACCACTAGGCTAGGAGTTTAGTGTTTAACCATTGTGCCACCAGGGCTTCTAGATTAAGATTGCTGTTATGTACTTCGAGTTGGTTTGAACTCATAGAACCATATGTTGGGTTTCTTAGGAGCCACTGGTGAGTCTCAACTGCTGACACTGTAGGTAGTATCCCAGTGCTTATCCTATAGCACCATACCAGGACCCCAGATTAAGACTGTTGTTGTATTGTCAAGTGCCATCAAGTACTACTCATGGTGACTCTGTATAAGGTTTCCAAGGAATAGCTTGTGAGTTTGAACCACCGACCTTGTTCAAACTGACCTTGTGATCCAGTGCTTATTCTAGAACACTGCACGAGGACCCCAGATTAAGATTAAATTACCTCAAAGACAGAATCCCAACCACAGCCATAGGTTGAGCATGGTCCATACACTCCCAACACATTCTCTTTCTTCTCATTTTCGATGCTGTAAACTGCCCTGAACAAGTTCCAGTGTTCTGCGACATAACCAATGGTTATGCCTGGAGGACACTGTACCTCCATCTGCAAACAAAATCAGGACAGAGCACAGGATGTTACATACCTATATACATATATATACATCATCTTATACACACATACCATACATAGTATATTCAAACAAGCATATACACACAACCTAGAAACATTCTTAATCATGCTAGGAATAAGGAGATAATTATTGAGACAGATAAAAGTCCCTTGGCTCTCTCTCACTACTAGATGACTTTTTGGATGTGCCAAGAATACAAAACCCTGAACAGTCTTCACTTGTATTATTTCTCAGGGGTATCTGTGCAGTGAGCAGCCTGAAGGGATGAAGTCATGTCTTGCTTTGGGGCAAAGCAGGACTGATTGATTACTGTTTGCTGTAAAATGGCCAGTTCTTCAAGCTCAGTGTCCCTGAACTGCATAAGTAACAGTCACCAGAGCTTTTTCAAGTTGAACCTAGGAGTTAAGGGACTGGATACAGACTCAGTGATGCTCATACTGCTCTCTGTGCCATAATCCAATCCTTTGTCTTGATCTAGGAGGCTCTTGTTTGCTGACAGAGTCCATGAATGAGTAATAAAGTAACTGAATAACTTTTAATAAGGTTAAAATCAAATCTCAGACCTGACAATTCTAAAAGACAAAAAAGAGGAAAGAGGCATTCCAAAGCTACATATTGTGTAACCAACAGTGTGTGTACATAAAGCCATTTAAGATTTACAAAATATTATCTGCTACCTTATTTTAGTTTGTCTATGTAATATTTTTTCAGGCACAATGAAGATATTACTATTTTATAATAACAAGAGTATACAGATTAAGTCCCAATCCAAAAGTTCTAACCATTTCTATGGTATCATATCAATTTTCCTAAAAATTTCAGTCCCTAAGTTGTCAGGATTGGAGCAAGGTTTATTGACAACCTGAGGTACACATACAGCACAACCCTGCTTACAAAAGCTAACAGGATTTGAAGCGCAGCCTTTAGTATGTATTACACCTCAATACAAAGGAAACAAAAATATTCACAACTGAACCAATAACGTAATGATAAACAGAGAAAAGATAAAAATTGTCAAGGATTTCATTTTACACACAATTGATACTCATAGAAGCAGCAGTCAAGAAACCAAATGACACATTGCACTGGAAAAATCTGCTGTAAGATACCTTTAAAGTGTTAAACAGCAAAGATATCACTTTGAGAACTGAGTTGGGCCTGACCCATGTCATTTTCCATAGTCTCATATGCATTCACTACCACTCATTTGCCACTTTGTCGTACTGTAGTGACGTACATGGTACTGTGATTCTGGAAGCTATGTCATGGGTATTTTAAATACCAGCAGGCTCACCCATGGTGGACAGGTTTCAGCTGAGATTCTAGACAAAGACAGACTAGGAAGAAGGAGAAGCAGACTATTTCAGAATATTGAGTCACTGAAATCCTGATGAATAGCAGTGGAACACTGTCAGCACCAGAATATGGAATACTGAAACCTGGTGAAAAGCACTAGAATCTTGTAAAATATAGTGCTGGAAGCTATACAACCTTAAAGTTAGAAGTTACTCAAAATATGACTGGGGAAGAGCTGCCGCCTCAAAGTAGTTAGCTGTGATGGTGCAAATGGAGTAAAGCCTTTGGGACCTTTATTTGAAGATGGAATTCAACTCAAAATGAAGGAAAATAGCTGTAAATATCCATTAATAATCAGAATATGGAATGTATGAAGTATGAATCTAGAAAAATTAGAAATTGTCAAAAATGAAATGAACACACACACAAACAATTATATCCTAGCCATTAGTCAGCTGAAATGGACTGATATTGGCCATTTTGAATCTGACAATTACATGGATTATTATGCTGGGATGACAAATTGAAGACAAATGGCATCACATTCATCATCAAAAAGAACGTATCAAGCTCTGTCTTGAAGTACAACACTATCTGTCATAGAGCAAATAATAAAGCCTATATGCCTACAAGGAAGACCAGTTATTACCACCATTCAAATTTACACACCAATCACACAATAGCCAGTGATGATGAAATTGAAAAAGGCTTCCAACTTCTTCAGTCTGAAATTGATCAAACATGCAATCAAGATATGTTGATAATTACTGGTGATTGGAATGCAAACGTTGGAAACAAAGAAGAAGGATCAGTCATTGGAAAATATGGCCTAAGTAATAGAAATGATGCTGGAGATCCTATGATAGAATTTTGCAAGACCATGACTTGTTCATTGCAAATAATCTTTTTTACACAATATAAAAGATGAGTATACCTCACCAGATGGAATACACAGAAATCAAATTGACTATATTTGTGGAAAAAGACAGTGGAAACACTCCAGATAATCTGCCAAAACAAGGCTAGGAGAAGACTCTGGAACAGACTATCGTACGCAAGATCAGGCTGAAGTTGGAGAAAACTAAAACAAGCATAAGAGAGCCAAAATATGATCTTGAACATATACTACTAGAATTTAGAGATAATCTAAAGAACGGATTTGATGCATTAGACTAAATACAGTAAACCAGAAGAAGTGTGGGATGATATCAAGAACATCCTATAGGAAGAAAGCAAAAGGACATTAAGACAAGAAAGTAGGAAAAGACCAAAAAGGGTGTCAGAAGAGACTCTGAAACTTGCTCTCCAGTGTAGAGATGCTAGTAAATCAAAGAACTGAGGAGATAAGATAGCCTAATAAAAAATTTCAAAGGGTAGCTTCAGAAAACAAAATCAAATACTATAATGAAATATACAAATACCTGGAGTTAGAAAACCAAAAGGGAAGAACATACTTAGCATTTCTCAAGCTAATGGAACTGAATAAAAACTTCAATTCTAGACTTGCAATATTGAAGGATTCTATGGGCAAAATATTAAATGATGCAGACAACATCAAAAGATGGAAGGGATATACAGAGTCATTGTACACAAAATGAAATGGTTGATGCTCAACCATTTCAAGAGGTAACAGCATTGATCAAGAGTCAATGATACTGAAGGAAGAAGTCCAAAGTGTATTGAAGACATTGGCAAAGAAAAAAGCACCATGAGTTGATGGAATACCAATTGAAAGCTTTCAGCAAACTGATGTAGCATTCAACTATGCCAAGAAATGTGGAAGAAACTACCTGGCCAATTGACTGGAAGACACCCATATTTGTTCCCATTTCAAAGAGAAGTGACCCAGCAGAATGCAGAAATCATCAGATAATACCCATAATCTCCCATGCAAGTAAAACTTTACTAACTATAATGCAAAAACAGCTGCAACCATGCAATGAAAGAGAACTTCCAGAGGTTCAAGCAAGTTTCAGAAAAGGATGTGGAATGAGAAATATCATTGCTGGTGTCAGATGGATCTTGACTGAAAGCAGAAAATACCAGAAAGATGCTTACCTTTGTTTTATTGAATATGCAAAGGCTTTTGATTATGCAGATTATGACAAGCTATGGACAACATTGGGGAGAATGAGAATTCCAGAACACTTAATTATGCTCATGAGGAACCTATACCTAGACCAAGCGGCAATTGTTTGAACAGAACAAGAGAATACTGAATGGTTTAAAATTAGGAGATGTGTGTGCCAGGGTTATATTCTTTCACACTTATTCAATGTGTATGCTGAGTACACAATCATAGAAGCTGGCTTTTATGAAGGAAAATGTGGCATCAGGATTGGAGGAAGACTTATGAACAACCTGCAATATGCAGGTGATACAACTTTGGTTGCTGAAAGTGAACAGGACTTAAAATACTTACTGATGAAGATCAAAGACCACAACCTTCAGTATTAGTTGCACCTCATTGTTAATAAAACAAAAATCCTAACTTCTGGATCAATGAATAGCATTATGATAAATGGAGAAAAGATTGATGTTGTCAAGAATTAATTTTGCCTGGATCCACTATCAACATTCATGGAAGCAGCAGTTAAGAAATGAAAATGACATTACATTATCTGCTGCACGGACTTCTTTAAAATGTTCGTGAGCAAAGATGTCAGGTTGAGGATTAAGGCGTGCCTAATCCAAGCCATGGTATTTTCAATAACCTCATATGTATGTGAAAGTTCGACAGTGAATAAGGAAGAACATAGAGGAATTGATGCATTTGAGTTATGGTGTTGGAAGAGAATATTAAAATACTATGGACTGTCTTCTGCCTATAACTGATTGGAATACCTAAAATGGGGCTACAATGTGCCCAGTGAAGAAGGCTTCCTGCGGAGCCTCAGCATTACATAAGACTATAGGTAGAAGTCTGAACCACATCCAGATCTTCAGAGATGGGAAATTTCCACTTGAAAGGATGAGCAAACCAGCCTGGAGCAACTAGAAGAACAGAAGATACTTCTTGAAAGAAAGAACTACAGGAAAAATACAAAACAATAGAGGCAGACCAACTGTTACTACAAGAACAAGCAAGTTGCTTGCCCAGGAGACATCAAGGCAAGTGGTCAGGTCCCCTCAGGACAAACCCTCTTCCAAGACTAAGATTCAATGGGAATACACGCTCTGATTGGTGACCACGCTTGTCACCCATAAGGGGAAGTGCGGGAAAAATAGCAATGAAGCGGCAAGCTAAGCACTACAATGTTCAATAGACTAGTTTGAACCCGGGTGGAGACCTGGTCGGCCAGCAGTGTGGCAAGACCTGGGGACTCTAGGGCACAGAGTCAGTGACACAGCCACAGAGGACTAGAGTGGAGAGTGAAGTGTCCAGCTGATAAGAAGAGAAGAGATATGTGCAAGAACACCCACACTTGTAGATAATGCCCACTTGACCTGGCTTCAATGACTGGATGATCAGAGCTCAACCAGAAGAAGAAAGACAAGGAAAAAAAAGCGTAATCTGATACAAGTTGATGAACTTGACCTACACCTATGGATGCAGTAGCTCAAAAGAGGAAACAAATCCTTACAGCAAGAATCATTTCCACTCCCTCCACACACAGAGTAGACAGGGATGGGCAACTTGGACATTGGCCACCCAAAATGGGAGTGGGGGTGGGCTACAAAGGCAAGAAGTGACTGGTTTACAAGCTTTCAAGAGGGAACCTAGATCCAGAGGGCCTGGAGGAAGGTAGAATCTCCAGTGAATAGTATCCAATCTGTCTAGGCAGGGCTGATGAAATGCAGACGGGTCTTTTGTGATACAGTAGTGAATAATTGTTATCAGGACTGATTGGGAAGGTTGGAAATGTAAAGGTAGACATTTTATAGCAAGAAGGGGAGTGATTAACTTTTCAGTCTAGGAGCGGAGGTCCCTAGGACCATCAATGGAGAAGAGCGGAGAGCAGGACCCTACCCAGAGAAGCAGTGATGCCTGAGATGAAGGCAGAGACGATGACGTGGAGAGATGGAGCAGCTGGGGACTTGAGATCCAGGGAGGGAGAGGGGCTGTATACTGATGACTGGGTGGGGGCAGGCTTGCAGGGTGTACCTTTTGTTGGTTGATGATGCATGGAGGGGATTGTAACCATGGCAATGAAACGATATAAAATATAATGAATGTAAAACTAATGTTCTCCCATTTAAACTATCACATAATTCACAATAAAACATTGAAAAAAAAAATACTATGGACTGTCAAAAGAACAAACAGATCTGTGTTGGAAGAAGTCCAGCCAGAATGCTCCTTGGAAATCTGGAAGGCCAGATTTGTCTCTCATACTTTGGCTATATTATCAGGAGAGACCAGTCCCTAGAGAAGGATATCATGTTTGGTATAATGGAGGGTTTGAGAAAAAAAGGAAGCCTCCAAATTGGATGGATTGGCACAGTGGCAGCAGCAATAGGATCAGACATGGCAACGACTGTGAGGTTGGCATGGGAGCGGACAGTGTTTCCTTCTGTTGTGCATAGAGTCCCTATGAGTTGGTTCTGAATTGATGGCACCTAATGACAACAACAAAAAATGCATGCAAAAGCTACATACTGAACAAAGAAGACTAGAGAACTAATGTATTTGCATTAGGTGTTGTTGATAAATATTGAATGTACCATGGACTGTCAGAAGAATGAATAAATCCGTCTTGGAGAAAGAACAGCCTGAATGATCTTTAGTAGCAAGAATGGTGAGACTTCATCTCACATATGTTGGACATATTTTCAGGATGCAGAAGTCCCTAGAGATATTTAGAGAGTCAGTAGAAAGGAGGAGGACCACGATCATATGAACAGATATGGTGGCAGCAACAATGGGATCTAACAAAGTAACAATTGTGAGGATGGTGCAGAACGGGGTAGTGTTTCTGTTGGACATGCAGTCACTATGAGTTGGAATTGACTCAGTGGCACCTAACCACAACAGCTCATCATCATAATATAGGACCACTCAACTTCACTGGTTGTTAAATCAAGACAGCATTGCTCATACACATATATTCATACAACAGCACATACATATTAATTTGATAGCTTCCTAGAACTAAGGTCTCATAGGTTGTAGAAAAATAATTATTTTATAAGTTCCTATTTTATACTCAAATTAAAAAACAAACTCACTGTTATCAAGTCAATTCTGACTCATTGTGACCTTGTATAGCGTTTCAGAGGCTGTAAGACTTTATGGGATCAAAAAGGCTTATCTTTCTCCCATGGAGCAGCTGGTGGTTTTGAACTGCAAAAATTGTGGTTACCAGTTCAGTGTTTATGCTAGTTTCACCAGAGCTTCTTTATAGTACACTTCGTTATTATTGTTAAGTGTTGTTGAGTTAATTCCAACTCACAGCAATCCTGTATAGGGTTTCTGAGGAGTGACTGGAAAATTTGAACCGCCAACCTTATGGTTCAAACTGACCTTATAGCACACTACTCAGTCATAAAATGGAAAAAATTATTGACGCATGCAACACTTTAGATGAATCTAAAGGTATTTACACCAAGTGAAGAAAAAAAATCCTTAAAGATTATGTTCTATAATTCCATTTATATAAAATTCTGAAATAATAAAATTATAGAAATGAAGTAAAGATTAATGGCTGCCAGAGATTAGAGATGAAGGTGGGGAAGAAGGTAGTTGTGGTTATAAATATGTTGAGGGATAAAGGTTGATTCACTGAATATGTGTATAATGTGTAGACACAGTTCCAAGCAGTTGAGCATGTAATCTTAAAAGAAATCCTATTAGATAAGTACTATTATTATCTAATAGGATATTATTTGGTAAATGATGGTACTTACCATGTTCCCAGTAATCTAATGAAACATTGTTCTTCACATTTTATAAATAAAAACTCCTGTGCTCAAAGAAATTAAGTCAATTGTACAAATTCAAGCAGGTGACATATCAGAAATCAAACATTGGTTGCGCTCTCTAAAATGATTTTTGTTGTTGTTGTGTTTTTCTCTTATAGCAAAAAATCTTCTTGCAGTGATAAAAATAACCAAACTATAACTAAGCCTATCTGCATTAAAGTTCCAGCATTGACACCTATCCAATGTGAGACCCTCGTAAGGCACTTAATCTTTTTTGCCTCTTTTTCTGTAGAAAGGTCTAGGTTGTGTAGGTCACATAAATGTAACTACCATCCTTTCCAATGCTAAGAGGGTACATTTATGCTGAAGCCATACCTTATCTAGAGATACACAGATATATTCAGACCAATGTGCATGGCTATTGTCAACGCATATACATTTCTCAATCAGTATACACATAAGTAACACAGTAGTCAATTGTCATTGACTAACCAAAAACAACAATGAAACTCACTGCCAATGAGTAACTGCTGGCTCATAGTGACCCTATACAAGTTTTCAAGGCAGGAAATCCTCACAGGAGCAAACAGCCTGATCTTTCTCCCAGAGTGGCAGGTGGTTTTGAACAGCCCACTTTGTGGTTAGTAGAGACTTCTACAGTGCCAACAGGGTTCCTAGACTCAATATCCTAATTTGAGATTGACCCACTGACTAGGACCTTCCTCCCCACCACCTCCTTCCATCCTGACTGGCAAAGCCATTGAAAATGCTTCCTTGTGTTATTCTGGAGTCCTGGTAGCGTAGTGGGGGTATGAGATGGGCTGCTAACCACAAGGTCAGCAGTTCAAATCTAGCAGTTACTCTTCAAGTGAAAGAGGAGTCTCTGTGCTCCTTAGAATACTTACAGCCTAAGAAACCCTACATAGGGTCGTTATGAGTCTGAATCAATTCCATGGCAGTGAGTTGAGTGGGCTCTTCTGGACAGAGTGGAACCATGTCCTGAAGAGTGGGAGTAGCATGATACGATGAGTAAGACTCTGTCTCTGACCTCTTGCCTGGCTGAGGGACAACAGAAACAACAGCAGGAGCATCTGAAGGGTCTCTGCATTGTCATGATTTCTCTGCCCATACACTCGGTGACCCGGAGGACGAAGGGCCTCAGTGTCCGATAAGCATTCCTGGTGAAGTCATCCGTATCTTCATTTACAATGTAAACCATCTGGTCCAAGTTGTTTTTAACATCATATTTATTATTAGTTTCAAAGCCTGTCATCACTAAAGAAGAAAATGAGAAAACCCTCTCAAATTATGAGTTAATAGCTTCCACAAGAAGTCCTTTGGTAGCATCTCTTTAGGGCTTAAAGTAAAATAGCTTTTCAAAAAAAAATTCTATTGGAATATATACAAGCGATCAGAACATGAAAATTACTCATAAGTCCTCTAAGTATTTAATTAGCTGGGAAATTAAAAAAAAAAAAAACTTTTGTTTAAGAAACTATGTTTAAAATGCTCTTTACATTTTTAATATATAAAAAACTAAAATTATTTCCCATAGTATCGGAATTCATAAAACTTTAGTTATTAAAATATTTTAATCAAATTACACACTAGACAATCAATTAACTTACTCAAAAAATATGCTAAGAGGATCAGTGCCATTAAGAATTGCAAATAGAAAAAGGAACCAAGACAAAGTAAATGTCCAATGTGGTGGCCAAACAAATGTGTATAGCTGGTGCAGTGAGGGCCAGTACTCTCATAGTGATGAAAAGAGAACAGGCTTAATATTTTCTGGGCTCATTTCTTTTAACTTCCAGAGAAAAAGCATTGGACAGGAGTTCAATGCTACCTACTAGATCCAGCTCTACCACTGACTAGCTGACTCGGGTGTCCCTACTCCCTCACTCAATCTCCTGTAGCCTTTTCCTCATCTATAAAAGATGAGTGTGGAGGAGAGGGAATGTGCAAAGAGCAAGGCACTGTGTGGATAATAAATAAGGACATTTGCATGTCTAAAAAATTAAAAGTATTTAATGTATAAATAGATAAAATTATGCATAAATAATTCCATTTATTACTTTCTTGAAAATAATAGAAGACAGACTTTTCTCCTGAATCACTAAAAAATTATTCAATATAAAAAGATACTGGGTAGCCCTTTTGGCTCTCTGAGCAGCACCATGGTGGTCAGCAAGAACAAGTGTCTTACAAATGGTGGCAAAAAAGGAGCCAAGAAGAAAGTGGTTGATCCATTTTCTAAGAAAGATTGGTATGATGTGAAAGTACCAGCTATATTTAATATAAGAAATATTGGGAAAACAACAGTCACAAAGACTCAAGGAACCACAATTGCATCTGATGGACTCAAAGGTTTTTGAAGTGAGTCTTACTGATCTGCAGAATGATGAAGTTGCATTTAGAAAATTCAAGCTAATTACTGAGGATGTTCAGGGCAAAACTGCTTGACCAACTTTCATGGCATGGATCTTACCCATGACAAAATGTGCTTATGGTCAAAAATGGCAGACCATGATTGAAGCTCATGTTCATGTAAAGACTACAGATGGTTATTTGCTTCGCCTGTTCTGTGTTGGTTTTACTAAAAAATGCAACAACCAGATTCGGAAGACATCTTATGCTCAGCACCAACAGGTCCATCAAATTCAGAAGAAAATGATGGAAATCATGACCCGAATGGTACAGACAAATGACTTGAAAGAAGGGGTCAATAAATTGATTCCCAACAGCCTATTTACCCTCTCCATGATGTGTTTGTTAGGAAAGTAAAAATGCTGAAGAAGCCCAAGTTTGAGTTGGGAAAACTCATGGAGCTTCATGTTGAAGGCAGTAGTTCTGGAAAAGCTATTGGAGGTGAGATGGGTGCTAAAGTTGAACAAACTGATGACTATGAACCACCAGTTCAAGAATCTGTTTAAAATTCAAACTTTTGCTGATGACAAATAAAAGATGTTATTTGTGGAAAAAAAAAAAAAAGAAAAAGATATTGGGTAATGCAAAATTCTACCTGCTTCATATACTACTGAATACTACAAAATAATACATACACTCCAGAGGCTCAAAATGCTGAAGAACATGTATGTTGTCCAACTGTTGGGATAGAACAAAGTAATTGGGAGAAAGAGAAATAACAAAATTAAAATAAATATCAGAAACAAAATTTAAAAAAAATTATGAAAATAAATCCATTCATAATAACTTTCTCCACACATCTCTTGAGTGTGTTTCAGGTACTGAAAATATAAGAAACTTTACCAACTTTGTCTCATTAACTCATAATAACCTACTAAAGCAGGTATTGATAGCACTATTTTACAGATGGTAAAATCAAAGCACTAAGACTATAATAAAGTTATTCAAAGTTGCAGAATTAGTAGGGGATATTGTTTTTTTAAGTACTGTTGAGTAGAATCCAAATCACAGCATTCCAGTATAGGGTTTCTCAGGGGCGACTGGTGGGTTTGAACTGCCAATCTTGTGTTAGCAGTCCAGTGCTTATCCTACATATCCACACTAGGACTGCTAGTAAAGGATAGAGTCAGAGTTAAAACCAGATTTATCTGACTCACAGTAACAAAAAAACTGTATTTTATTTGTTTATATTTATGTTTATTTTTTAAAAATTCCAAACATTCCTGAAAGGATAAATGTTGTTGCTGTTTAGTGCCATTGAGTCAGTCCCAATTCATAGTGACCATGTATAAGAAGTCCAAGTTTGTTTCCAAGGAGCAGTTGGTGGGTTTGAACTGCCAACTTTGTGGTTCCCAGTGTTGGTCCTACAGCACCACACCAGAAGTACTAAAAAAAGGACAAATAGCATTCATCAAATATATTAACATATCCTGTCAATATTATAAGTTGAGAAACTGTTTTTAAACATATTTGCTAAATCTATGCATTCACTGATAAAAGATCAAAGAGCATAGTCTTCGGTATAAATTACATCTCAATGTAAAGAAAACAAAAATCCTCACCACTGGACCAATAAACAACGTTCTTATCAACAGAAAGAGATTGAAGTTGTCAAGGACTTCATTCTTCTTGGATCAACTAGCAACACTCACGGAAGCAGCAGGTAAGAAATCAAACGACGTATTAAATTAGGCAAATCT
>NW_006408654.1:9424100-9430523 GCF_000296735.1 Chrysochloris asiatica
TGTATACTTAGTTAACTATAAATGTTTTATAGTTAAGAATATTCAGAAATAATATAGCACTTTACCTGAATTACAGTCTGTTTTGTTGGTATTTTGCAAAAACAACAGTAAAACTGAAATTTTCTTGACTGAATTGAATGCCTGTTTCAGCACCATACACTATAGCTGTAAGTTTTCAATGCACATTATTAACAGGGTTCCTATCAAGATATCAAGTCCTGATGTGGCACTGTAGGATGAGCACTAGGACTAAAAGGTTGCTTTGAACCACCTTGTCAGAAGTTCAAACTCACCAGTAGCTTTGTAGAAACCCTATACAGTGCAGACTCCACAGTACTTAACAACAATTACCAGTAAATGGAACTGAAAAAAGAAACTCGTCAACTCTAAGGAACTGTTTAACAATGGTACTACTTGATTAACAATATGGAGAGACAAGTATTGAATTGAGAAGTCACTGTTTGCAATATAGATTGGAACAGGATATTTTAACACCATCTTTCCAACAAACAAAACAAGTTCCAGAAGTTTATGAGGGTTTTTCAATACTAGTTTTATTTTATTTCCATTAAAGTAATTGTTTGGAGTTTGACATAGGTTTTTAAACCCTTATCATTTGGTATATCAACTCTACACAGCATTCCAGGGCTTGATCTGAGTATCTTGGTAGCTCCAGAATCTCTACATAGAGGGACTTAAGGATTTATAGGAGAGGGGTTTCTCGTACTTAGCTTGAAGCAATACCCTCAGAAGGCCTCCTACTTTTATTTATATTGTATTTTTTTCAGGGTTGGAAGGAGTAGCTGATGCAAATTATGGGTCATTCGGAAAAGCAATGGGCTAAGGCACTTGAGTTCACCCACTATCTAATGTTCTATATGTAGTTTATCTTGATGTCAACTCTTTACTTCTAAGCAAATGATACTCCAACTAGCATTGTTTCTCCTACTTTTTATACTGAAGATGTCTTCAATAGCTTCAAAGTCAATGTACATTCTTAAAAGAAAAACAGTCTTCCCAGTGAGAACACCCGTATAATCTCTGCTACCTCCTTCGCATTTCTAAAATTTGCATTACTGTTCTTACAGTCTTATAAACTAGATCTCTGCCATCACTGATCCATCTCCTTATTCACTCTACTCAACCATTTGTCTCTTCTTGTTATATCTCCATGGTCATACTTCATACAAAAATATTATTGATTTCAATGGAGTACCTCAGTTAAATATTCCAGACCAGGTGGGCAGTTTGTCATAGGAGTAGGTTCTGGCATCCATATTGGAGCAGCCTGATTTGACACAGGATATTTGCCAGGCTGATACTGAATACGTTGGCTACCACCAGTTAGCTGGTACAAAGGGGAGGCACTTGGTTGCTGTGGACTGTAATATCTCATAGGCAAGCCTCCTGGATGGCCTGCAGGTCCAGGGGGCCCTGTGTGCAAAAACAAATGAGCATAACATATAAAGATTATAATATCGAGAACTTAGTATGACTTTTCAAATAAAGACGATCTGGGTCATATGACATGTTCTTAGAAAATAGAGGTTTCAATTTCAGAAGACAAACCATGTACTCAGGTAAATTACCATCTGCTAACTCAATACTTTCAAATCTTATGACACAGTTACCCACATATCAGAGGTGTAAAAATAAGACTGGAAACATTAAGCAATTTATTAGCATTTCTATGCAACTCTGGTAGCGTAGTGGTTATGAATCGGGCTGCGAACTGCAAGGCCAGCAGTTCAAAACTACCAGCTGTTGCACGGGAGAAAGATAAGGCTTTCTGCTCCCATAAAAATTTACAGCCTCGGAAACCCTGCACAGGGTCGCTATGAGTCGGAACCGACTCCACAGCACAGAACAACTACAACAACATGTCAACACTCTTCTGTCAGTTAATCATACTGTTGTGGCTGTGTGTTGCTGTGATGTTGGAAGTGATGTCACTGGTATTTTATATACTAGCAGGTTCACTGACATGGATTGAATTGTATCCCCCAAAACATGTGTCAGCTTGACTGGACCAGGATTCTCAATTGTTTGGAAGTTATGTGATGATTCTCCATGATGAGACTTGATGTAATAAATCAGTAAGAGGATTAAGGGTGGTGTGGCACTGTAGGATAAACACTGGGCTGCTAACTGCAAATCTGGTGGTTCACAACCACCAGCTGCTCCTAGGAAGCCCTACAAAGGGACACTATGAGTTGAAATCAATTCAACTACATTTAACAACAATGCCCTATTCCCATCAGGACTCTGATCTGACTTACTAGAGATTCCCAAATGTGTGGCATGCAACACCTTTTATCTTACAAGAGATAAAAGTACAAAGATGTGAATAGAGAAAGAGGGACTTTTACTCCCATCAAGAAAGTCAAGCCAGGGATGGAATGTGTCCTTTGGATCTAGGGTCCCTGTGCTGTGAAACTCCTAAATGCAGGGGGAGACTGATGCCAAGACACATGGAGATCTCCAAGGAATGCTTGGCCTACAGATTATGAAAGGAGACAAGGATCCTTTTTCAGAGCTGGTGCACTGAATTTGGACTTTTAGCCTCTTTAACTGTGAATGAGTATATTTCCTTTTGTTAAAGCCCTCCACTTGTGGTGTTTCTAGTATAGCTAAGGTAGTCACTCATGGTGAACAGGTTTCAGCAGAGCTTCCAGACTAAGAAAAAAGAGAAAAAGAACACTTCTGAATCGTTAGTCACCAAAAACCTTATAAATAGCAGCAGTCCAAACTTACCAGCCACTCCTTGGAAACCCTACACAAGGTCGCTATGAGTCAAAACTGACTCAACAGCACTTAACAACAACAACAACAACGTGAAAAGTATTATTAATATTTTAAATTCACAAATGAGGAAACTGAAGTGCAGGCTGATTAAATAACTTGTTGAAAGTGACTAGCTCAAGCACCTTCTAACTACAGTTACACCCTTACCTAAATTATGCTCAGACTTTTCCCAGGATCAGAGGCTAGGAAAAGGAGTATCTACAACAGGCTCTAGGTAGAGTTGTGTGTCTGTAAACTGAAAGAGTAATCCTAAGTAGTTTCTAATTTTAAATCCTTAAATTCTACATGACTTCATGGAACATCACAGTGCAGGACAAAGCAGCACAGGTCATAGAAAGCTGACCTTAGGACAGTAACAGGTGACCAGAATAGGGGCAGAGCATGCTTTGGAGGTAGCTGATGCTAAGACACCCATCAGGCCACCACCAAGAATAACCCATGTAATCTATGTGGATCAATGAATCAGACAGAATATGACTTCAGATTTATGGGCTATTTCAGCATAGAGATTATATTTCTAAGAAACATATATGCAAATTTATGCAAATGAATAATTTTGTTATTAATATGTGTTATTCAGAGATATTAACAGAAGCAAAGGGAAAAAACATGATTAAATCATATGTGGAAATCTGGGACATTATACTCCTCTTTGAGCTTTGAAATTACCATGTAGGTTGAGACTGGTTCTGCAGGAAAACAAAGTAAAAAACAAAACCAAACATGTTTTAACTTTATATTTGTCTCTGTCTCGCTATATAGGTGGCATATAACAAAGGTTTATTAACATTTGGGGCAAAATTGTTTTCCTTGGGACACATATCCAATACTATAATGCTAATGGGAATTATAAGCCTAAATCAGAGATAGTAACCAAAGCCAAATATTTGAGGTATGTTGTTGTTGCTATATACCATCAAGTCAGCTCTGACCCATAGTAACCCTGTATAGGGTTTCTTAGGAGCAGCCGGTGAACTTGAAACCATTGAGTCAATTCTGACCCTGTATACTGTATCCAAAGAGGAGCTGGTGAGCTTGAACCACTGACCTTGAGGTTCAAATGACTTTGCAGTATGACGCATTAGCCCATAGCGCCACACCAGGACTCCCACCAGAAATCTAGTCATTCTTTAATATGAATTATAGGGACTCATTTGGTGTCACTGATTTACAATGGCTGGACATCATTTATAAGTATAAAGTCCAACCACTAGATGGCTATGTCAGTGAATTTTTTTTACTAAATTTCATAACAAGGTATTTATTAGTTGTATACAATGTACACTACACTATATATTTTCTAATATACCCAGTCAGCTAATTTGAAGCATGTTTCCTGGTCTTGTTAATGTTTTGACATTAAGAGGAATAAGTATTTTCCCAGATGAGAAGAACATAATTTTATCCAGTGTTTGCTTGTGTGTTGCTGGATGCTGGAAGGCATTTTAAATACCAGCAGGGTAACTGATGGGGGGCAGGTTTCAGTGAAACACCCAGACCACTAAAGCCTAGGAAAAAGGAGAGGCAGACAATTTCTGAAGTGTCAGTCACTGAATTCCTTATGAATAGCAGTGGAACATTGTCTGATAGATTGACGGAAGATGAGTTCCTCAGGATGGAAGGCACTCAAAATATGTTTGGGGAAGAACTGCCTCCTCAAAGTAGAGCTGATCTTAATGATGGGCATGGAACAAAGCACATTTCAGAATCTTCATTTGTTGATGGGGCACAACCCAAAATGATTTAAAAAATATTTATAAACATCCATTAGAATCAGAACATGAAATGTACAAATCATTAATCAAGGAAAATTGGAAGCTGTCAAAATTGAATTAGAATGAATAAAGATCGATATCTTAGGCCTTCATGAGCAGAAATGAATAGGTATTGGTCATTTGGAATCAGAATATTTTTTCCTATGTCAGGAATGACAAATTGAAGAGGAATGGTGCCACGTTCATAATAAAAAAGATTTCAAGATCTATCTTGAAGTACAATGCTGTCTGTCATAGAATAATATCCACATCCCAATGTATGGCAATAAGGAAGATCTGTTAACACCACTATTATTCAAATGTGCCCACCAACTACTAAAGCCAAAAATGATGAAATTGAAGAATTCTACCAAGGTCTTCAGTGTGAAATTGATTAAACATGCAATCAGGTATCTTTGTTAATTCTTGTTGATTGGCATGTGAAACGCAGGAAGAAAAAGGATCTGTAATTGGAAAATATGGCCTTGAATGATAGAAATGATGCTGGAGTTTGGAGTGGCTAGAAAAACAGAAGATACTTCTTGAAAGGAAGACCAATAGGAAAAATACAAAACAATATAGGCAGTCTAACTGATTACTACAAGAACAAGCAAGTTGCTCACCCAGAAGACATCAAGGCAAGTGGTTTGGTCTCCTCAGGGCAAACCCCCTTTCAAGACTAAGACTCAATGGGAATACACGAGCAGATATGAGCTCTGATTGGTGATCATGTTCATCACCAATAAAGGGAAGTAAGGGAAAAACAGAATTGAAGCTGAGAGCTAAGCCCTACTGTGAACCCGGGTGGAGACCTGGTTGGCCAGCAGTGTGGCAAGACCTGGGGTCTTTTGGGCCCAGAGTCAGTGATATAGCCACAGAAGACTAGAGTGGAGAATGAAGCATCCAGCTGATAAGAAGAGAAGGCATATGCATAAGAACAACCACACTTGCAGATAATACCCACTTGACCTGGCTTCAATGACTGGCTAATCAGAGCTGAACTAGAAGAAAAAAGAGAAAAAAAGAGTGATCTGATACAATTTGATGAACTTGGCCTACACTTATGGATGCAGTAGCTCAAAAGAGGGAACAAATCTTTACAGTGAGGATCATTCCCACCCCCTCCATACATAGAGTAGACAGGGATGGGTAACTTGGACATTGGCTACCCAAAATAGGGGGGCTACAAAAGCAATAAGTGACTGGTTTACAAACTTTTAAGAGGGAGCCTAGATCCAGAGGGTGTGGAGGAAGGTAGAATGTCCATTGAGTAGTATCTAATCTGTCTGGGTGGGGCTGATGAAAGGAGATGGGGATAGGTCTCTTGTGATACAATAGTGAATAATTGTTATCAAGACTGCTTGTGAGAGTTGGGAATGTAAAGGTAGAGGTTTTGTAGAAAAAGGAGGAGAGTGATTGACTTTTCAGTCTAGGAGTGGAGGTTCCTGGGACCATCAAGGAAGGACAGCAGAGTGTGGGACCCTATCCAGACAAACAGTGATGCCTGAGATGGAGGCAGAGATGATGACATAGAGAGATGGAGTGCTGGGGACTTTAGACTCAGAGAGGGAGAGGTGCTGTGTGCTGACGACCTGGGGGCAGGCTTGCAGGGTAAACCCTTGGGTTGGTTGATGATGTGCATGGAGGGGATTGTAACCATGGTAATGAAATGATAAACAATAGGATAAATGTAAAGCTAATCTTCTCCCATGTAAACTATCACATAATTCACAATAAAACATTTTTTTTTAAAAATGATGCTGGAGATCCCATGACAGAATTATTACAAGACCAGTGATTTATTCTCACCACTCATCTGGCTGTTTGTCATACTATGGTGGTTTGTGTGTTGCTGTAAAGTTGT
>NW_006408654.1:9430743-9436101 GCF_000296735.1 Chrysochloris asiatica
AATGGGCTCAAGTGTGGCAACAATTGTGAGCTTGGCCCAGGGTTGGGCAGTGTTTCATTCTGTTGTGCACAGGGTCGCTATGAGTCGGTACCAACTCGATGGCACCTAACAACAACCATGGTCACCCATGGTGGACAGTTTCAGCAGAGCTTCCAGACTAACACAGACTAGGGAGATGGAGAAGCCACTGATAATGTTATAAATAAAGCAGAGCATTGTCTGATAATAGTGCTGGAAGATGAGCTCCTCAGGTTGCAAGGCACTCACAATAGGACCTGGGAAATGCTGCTCCTCAAAGTATAATTGACCTTAATGACTTGGCTGGAGTTAAGCTTTCAGGACCGTAAGTTGCTGATTTGTCACAACTCAAAATGAGAGGAAACAACTGAAAACATCTATTAATCATCAGAAATTGGAATGTACAAAATATGAATCTAGGAAAATTGAAGGTCTTCAAAAATTAAATAGGATATAAAAAGATTAATATCTCAAGCAATAGTGATCTGAAATGGACTGGTACTGGTCATTCTGAACTGGACAATCATGTGGTTTACTATGCTGAAAATGATAAAATAAAGAGGAATGGTGTCACATTCATCATCATAAAGAACTCTTGAAGATCAATCTTGAAAGGCAATGCTTCCTGGGACAGGATAATATGCACCTACAAGGAAAACCAGTTAATACCACTATTATTCAAATGTAAACTTCAACCACTAAAACCAGTGATGATGAAATTGAAGAATTCTACCACTTCATTTTGAAATTGATCAAACATGTAATCGAGATGCATTGATAATTACTAGTGATAAGAATCTGAAATTTGGAAGCAAACAGAAGAATCAGTAGTTAGGATATATGGCCTTAGAGATAGAAATGATGCTGGAGATTGCATGATGGAATTTTGCATGACTACCAACTTCTTCACTGCAAATATCTTTTTCAACAACATAAAAGGTGGGCTTAACTGGAGGGAATGCACAGAAATCAATCTAGTTGACTACTTATGTGGGAAGAAACACTGGTGAAGAGCCATATCATCAGCTAAAACAAGGTCATGGGCCAATGTGGAACAGACCACTAATTGCTCATATTCAAGTTCAGGTTGGAGATGAAGAAAATTAAGACAAGTCAGGAATATGTACTTGAATATGTTGTTGTTGTTTTGTGCCATGGAGTCGGTTCCGACTCATAGCGACCCTGTACAGGGTTTCCGAGGCTGTAAATCTTTACTGGAGCAAAAAGCCTCATCCTTTTCCCATGGAACAGCTGGTAGTTTTGAATTGCTGACCTTAAGGTTCGCAGCCTGATTCGTAACCACTATGCTACCAGAGCTCCTTGAATATACCCCACCTGAATTCCAAGACAATTTTTAAAACAGATATGATGCATTAGATACCAATGACTGAAGACCATAAGAGTTGTGGAATGACATCAAGAACATTATTCATAAAGAAAGCAAAGGTCACTAAAAAGACAGGAAAGAAAGAAAAGACGAAAATGGATACTAGACGGGTATCCTCTGAAACTTGTTCCTGTACATAGAAAAGCTAAAGCAACTATAAGAAATGAGGAAGTGAAAGAGCTGACCAGAAATTTTCAAACGTTAAATCAAAAGACAAAACAAAGTATTATAATGAAATGTGCAAAGTCCTGGTAATAGAAAGTCAAAAAAGAAGAACATGTTCAGCATTATTCAAGTTGAAAAAAAATCTGAAGAAATAATTTAAACCTCAGGTTGCAATATTAAAGGTTGCAAAATTAAATATAAAAATATTTAATGATACAAGAAGCATCAAATAAAGATGGAAAAAATACAGAGTCACTGTACTAAAAGTAATTAATTGATGCTTAACCTTTCAAGAGTTACCATATAATAAAGAACTAATGGTACTGAAGGAAGAGACCAAGCTGCACTGAAAGCACTGGCGAAAAATTCAGGGTCCAGGAATCAACAGACTACAAACTGAAAGGTTTCAAACAAACTGATGGAGCACTGAGAACGCTAGCACTTCCATGCTAAGAATTCTGGAAGGCAGCTACCTGGCTAATCGATTGAAGAGATACATGTTTGTGCCATTCCAAAAAGAGGGGATCCAATGGAATGGGGGAAACCACACAATATCATTAATATCACATATAAGTAACTTGTTGCTTGAGATAAATAAAAAATGGTTGTAACAATATATCGACAGGGAACTGCCAGAAATTCAAGTCAGATTCAGAAGAGAACCAGGAACAAATATCATTGCTGACATGAGACTGATAATTGGCTAAAAGAAGAGAATACCAGAAAGATGTTTACTCATGCTTTAGTTACTATGCAAAGGTATTTGACTGTGTGGATCATAATAAGTTATGGATAGCATTGCAAAGAATGGGTATTCTGAATCTTTGATTGTGCTTATGAGGAACCTGTACATAGACAAACAGGCAGTTGTTAAAAGTGAACAAGGGAATACTGAATAGTTTAATTTCAAGAAAAGTGAGCAGCAGGCTTCTATCTTTTCACCATACTTATTCAATCTGTGTGCTGAGCAAATAAACCAAGATGTTGGATTACATGAAGAAATATATGGCATCAAGATGAAAGAAATCCAAACTAAAATCTCCCTCTGCCTGAATGTACATCTTTCCCCATTCTGCTTGGATCTCTGACTCAATCTTTTTTCAATAGTCTCTTTTATGCTTAATACTTTATAGAACACATACTTCATCCACTCAATGGTTTTAAATCTATTTGCAGAATTGTGCAATCATCACCACAATTAATTTTATAACATTTTCATCAATTGCAAAAAAAGAAACCCTATGACCCTTAATATTGACTCAGGACCTCACTTAAATGCCACCTGATTTCTGCTAACAGATTTATTAGTTCCAGTTTCTTAAGTCCTATGGAACTTTGCCTATGATTATTAAGGCTTTTGACATGAAATTATATCTTTAATGATACAAGCATGTCTTGATTATCTTTGAATTTTTTATACCCAATACAGAAAAATCTGGAGACCACATCTTATCCCACAAATCCCACAAGACTCAAACCTTTGATACCTCTAAGCTCATGTCTTTTCATGTACCCCATTCCATCCATCTGGTCTCCTTGTTTCTCCTAGAACACTTAGGCTTTGCTCTTATAGTTTCTCTGTCTAGAATCTTCTTCCCCATGACAGTCACAATGTATATTACTTAATGCTGCCTCATTTCATCATTAAGGCATTATATTATTATGTGTATTTTGTTCACAGCACTTCTGACATGTATTAAACAATTGATGAATATTGAATGAATAAAAATAAATGTTTCTATATAAGTAAAATTTCTCCTAGATATGTCAATTTCAGTGTTTCTTTTGACAACATTATGAATTTTAGCACCAGTTCTACTGGGAAAATGTGATACATTAAATAGTTATTTGAGTCTGATTAAACCCTATGAAACTCAGTTATTCAGTGAATGATGGATCATGCTCAATTCAACCTTAAATTTCCTATAACTTTTAAAAAGGGTTTCCATGTGAAAAGTACTTAACTCAATAAATATTTAGTGGGAAAAAAAAAGATTAAAGGAAGACTCAAGAACAATTTACAATATGCAGATGACATAACCTTGCTTGTTAGAAGTGAAGAGGACTTACAAAGCTTACTGATGAATATAAAAAGTTACAGTTTTTAGCACCAAAATGTAAAGAAAACAGAAATCCTTCCAAGGGACTAAGAAATAGCATCATGGTAAACGGAGGAAAGACTGAAGTTGTCAAAAACTTCATTTTGCTTGAATCCACAATCAACACTCATGGAAGCAGCAGTCAAAAAAATCAAACAACTCACTGCAATAAGCAAATCTACTACAAGAGTGTTAAAGAGCAAAGACATAAGTTTGAGGATTAAGGTAAGTCTGTGCCATGCCATGCTATGCTATTTTCAATTATTCCATATGTATGTGAAAGTTGGACAATGTATAAGGAAAATCACAGAAGAACCAATGCGTTTGAATTATGGTGTTGGTGAAGAATATTCAAAGTACCATACATAGACTGTCAGAAGAATAAACAGGCCAGTCTCTGAAAAAGTACTGCTAGAATATACCTTAAAAGCAAAATTGGCAAGATTTCTTCTTATACACTGGACATATTTTCAAGAGGAGCCAGTTTTGGGGAAGGACATCATGCTTGGTAAAGAGGAGGGTCGGTGAAAATGTGGAAGATCTCAGTGAAATGGACTGACACAGTGCCAGCAATAATGGGTTAGAATATAACAATTGTGAAGATGGCATAAGACCAGGCAGTGTTTTGTTCTGTTGTGCTTAGGGTCACTGTGAGCTGAAACTGACTCAATAGAACCTAACAAGAGCAACAACACCACAACCTTCTTATCATTCAAGACCCTTCATCTCCATTTCTCTTCATCTCTCCTGCCATTAATCCCATTCATGATCTACTCCAGTCATACCATGACCTGGCATTTTGGAACTAGTTGCCCTTTCTGCAACACACCATCCTTTTTCCAGCCACCCCCCTTTTCATAAATTGGAAAATACCATTATCATGCTGGCAAAACTTGATTTCCTTGGTTATGGCTTCTCTCACTCCTCTGGCAAAATCAGTGATGGTCGTTTTTGCTTCTAAAGTTCATATGAACAAAAGAGAGCACAGGGAAAGCCTCATTCTTTGCACAATTTTCTTCTTCAGTAACTCATAACTTCTTTGATGATAGGAATCTATTCTACCTGACATCCAAACAGTTATTGACATCCAACAAGTGCTCCATACTTATTTATGGAGATCATGAATTCAAAAAGAAACCATAAACATTAGTATGGTTTTCCTGGAGAGGAAGAAGATTCGGCATATCTAGCCTACCTGGAGCAAAATGGGAATTGTAGTCTGGAGGGGCATCAGGTCTTGGGTCTTGCAACATTTTTTGATTTTCCATTCCACTAGCTGGTTGTTCAGGAACTGTGGGGACTGCACCTTTGGAGAGAGAGGAAACACGATTTTCAAAGAGAATAATAGCATAACTAAATGTATTTATTTATTTATGGTAAAAATCAGTGAATGCAACCAACTGAAATAAACTATTTTATTTCTTATAAAAATGCATAACATAGTATGCATCATATATTAGACATTACATTTTTATTTAAAAGGGAAAGGTGGCTATCTAAAATGAGGGGGCAATAAAGGCACAAAGTGACTGGCTTACAAGATTTCAAGAGGGAGCTTAGTTTAAGAGTGTGGGGGTAAAGAAAGAGTCCCTACTGAATAGCTATCATCTTGTCTAGATGGGTCTGGTGAAAGGAGATGGGGATAAGATTCATAAGATTCAATAGTGAATAACTGTTATCATGACTAAT
>NW_006408654.1:9437096-9439247 GCF_000296735.1 Chrysochloris asiatica
TGAGAAATTGAAGTGGAATGGCATCACATTCATCATCAAAAAGAGCATTTCAAGAACTATCTTAAGTACATCAATGTTTGTAATAGGAAAATATCCATATGCGTACAAGGATGACCAGAGTCCTGGTGTGGTGTCGCAGGTTAGTGCTCTGGACAACAAGGTCATTTGAACTGCAAAATCAGCAGTTCAAGCTAACCAGCTGTTCCTCAGACAATCTATACAGGGTTGCTATGGGTCGGAACTGACTCAATGGTACTTAACAACAACAAAACAAGAAGCACCAATTATTACTACTATTATTCAAGTTTACACATCAAGCACTAAAGCCAATGATGATGAAATTGATGAATTCTATGAACTTTGTCTATCTGAAATTGATCACACATGCAATCAAGATGCTTTAATCATTACTGGTGACTGGAATGCAAAAGGTTAAAACAAAGAGAAAGGATCTAGTTGGAAAATACTGTTTTGATGATATAAATGATAACTAAAGTACACCTGACCCAAGCCATGGTATTTTCAATAACCTCATATGCATGCAAAAGCTAGACAGTGAATAAGGAAGACTATAGAAGAATTGAAGCTTTTGATTTATGGTGTTGGAGGAAAATATTGTACCGACTCGATGGCACCTAACAACAACAATAACAGAGATCACATGATAGAATTTTGCAAGATCAATGACTTAAGTCTTTGAAATACAATTTTTAAACAAAATAGATAGTAAGTATGCACATGGACCTCATCAGATGTAATGCAAAGGGATCAAATTGACTATATCTCTGAAAAGACATGGTGGAGAAGCTCAGAATCTTTAGTCAAAATAAGGCCACAAACAGAATTTACTCATATGCAAATTCGGAATGAATAGGAAGAAAATTAAAACAAGTCCACAAGAGTTAAAACATGTCCTTGAGTATTGCTGTTGCTGTTAAATGCTCTCGAGTCGGTTCCAACTCATGGTGAGTCTGTATAGGTTTTCTGAGGAACAGTGAGTGGGTTTGCACTGCCAACCCTGTAGTTCAGGTCAACCTTACAGTCCAGTGATTTATTCTACAGTGCCACACTATTATATCCAGATCAGTATATCCCACCTTCTGAGACCATCTCAAAAACAAATTTGATTAAGTGGAAACTAATGACAAAGACTGGAATTGTGGTATGACATCAAGAACATTATACACGAAGAAAGCAAAGGTCATTAAAAAGACAGGAAAGAAAGAAAAGATAAAATGGATTTCAAAAGAGACTCTGAAACTTCCTATTGAATATACAGAAGTTAAAGCAACTGGAAGAAATGAGGAACTAAAAGAGATGAACAAAAATTTCAAAGGGCAACTCGGCGAGACAATGGTATTATAATGAAATGTGCAAAGACCAGATCTTAGAAAACTAAAAGAGAAGGATACACTCAGAATTTCTCAAGATAAAAATCAACTCTTGTATTGCAATACTAATAAGATTATTTGGGCAAAACATCCATGATGTAGGAAGCATTAAAAGAAGGAAGGAATACAGAGTCACTGTACCAAAAAGAACTGGCCATTTTTCAATCATTTCAAGAAACACTATAAAATGAATGCTAGTGAAGGAAGAAGTCCAACCTGCACTGATGGCACTGGCGAAAACAAGGCTCCAGGAATTGACAGACTAGAAATTGAAATGTTTCAACATACTGGTACAGCACTGGAGGCACTCAGTCAACAAATTTGTCAACAAATTTGAAACAAACTACCTGACCAACCAACTAGAAAAGATCCATATTTGTGCCCATTCCAAAGAAACATTACCCAATGGAATGTGAAAATCATAGAACAAATATAATTAATATCACATACAAGTAAAATTTTGCTTGAGATAATTCAAAAACAGTTATGACAGTACATCAACAGGGAGTTGCCCAGAATTCAAGTCAGATTCAGGAGAGGACATTTAACTAGGGATATCATTGCTGACTTCAGATCTTGGTTGAAAGCAGAGAACAGCAAAAAGATGTTTACTTGAGCTTTATTGACTATGCAAAGGCATTTGATTATGTGGATCACAAGAAACTATATATAACAGTGCAGAATAGGAATTCAAGAATTTTTAACTGTGCCATTGTGGAACCTGTACATAGACCAAGAGGTCATAGTTAGAATAAAACAA
>NW_006408654.1:9440167-9441403 GCF_000296735.1 Chrysochloris asiatica
ACTCCACGGCACTTAACAACAACAACAGTCCCTGGAGTAAAACATCATGCTTGGTAAAGTAAATAGAGGGAGACTTTCAACAGGATGGATTCACACAGTGACAGGAACATTGAACTCAAACATAACAACAGTTGTATGATGCAGGACAAGACAGTGTTTTGTTCTTTTGCGCATAGCATCACTATGAGTTGGAAATGACTCTATGGCACCTAACTAACATTTATGCATCTAGTAGAATTTTTAGGCTATGTATAGATTTTAAAAAGACTAAGCATGTACATTATGCTTGTGATCAAAATTAGCTGTCATACTACTAGTTCAGCTTACTCCACTCTGCATAAATAAATTTTTTCCTGTTGTCGTTGTTAGGTGCCATAGAGTCAGTACCGACTCATAGCGACCCTATGCACAGCAGAACGAAACACTGCCTGATCCTGGGCCCTCCCTATTGTTGCCACGTTTGAGTCCATCGATGCTGCCACCTGGCCAATCCATCTCGTTGGGGGTCTTCCTCTTTTTCTCTGACCCTCCACCCTACATGATATTCTTCTCCAGTGACTTGTCCCTCCTGACAATATGTCCAAAGTATGAGAGACAAAGTTTGGCCATTCTGGCCTCCAATGAGCACTCTGGCTGCACTTCTTCCAACACGGATCTGTTTGTTCTTTTGGCAGCCCGTGGCACTTTCAATATTCTCTTCCAAAACCGTAACTCAAATGCGTCAATTCTTCTAAGGTCTTCCTTATTCACTGTCCGGCTTTCACATACATATGAGGTTTTTGAAAATACCATCGCTTGGGTCAGGCGCACATTAGTCCTCAAGCTGACATCTTTGCTTTTCAATACTTTAAAAAAAGTCTTTGCAGCAGATTTGCCTAATGCAATACGTCATTTGATTTCTTGACTGTTGTTTCCATGAGAGTTGATAGTTGATCCAAAAAGAATGAAGTCCTTGACAACTTCAATCTTCTCTCCGTTGATAAGAATGTTGTTTATTGGTCCTGTGGTGAGGATTTTTGCTTTCTTTACATTGAGATGTAATCCATACAGAAGGCTGTGGCCTTTGATCTTCATCAGTAAATGCTGTAAGTCCTCTTCACTTTCAGCAAGCAAGGTGTGCAACAGAGTTGTATTCTTTCACTATACTTATTCAACCTGTATGCTGAGCAAATAACCTGAGAAGCTGGGTTATATGAAGAAAAACGTGGCATCAGGATTGGAGGAAGACATTAACAA
>NW_006408654.1:9442658-9444173 GCF_000296735.1 Chrysochloris asiatica
ATCATTGTAATGACATAAGGTGTATTATTTGTTGAATGTGAAACTGATAATATGCCCTAATGAAATAAGGTGTATTATTTGTTGACTGTAAAACTGATAATATGCTCTGTAAACTTCCACTCAATCCACAAGAAAAATCTTTAAAAAAATTAAAAAATTAAAGCACTTTAAAATAAATAAATAAATTAGATATAATTTATTTGGCATTACCAATAAATCATATTTTGCCTTATTCTACTTAACAAGCAAGCTATGTCACTGTAATTACTGTAAAGGGGATGATGAAGTCACTTTTCATAGTGGTATATCCAACTGTTTCTTTAAGATTAGAGAAATTTCACCGTGGACTCAAGAATTAGGATTACTTCTTTATCTTTGAAAGAAATGATGCCTTTATTTTCCCCCACTTTTTAATTGTGAATTGAGTGAAGGTTTATGGAGAAGATCATCAGTTTTACATTCAACAAATCATACACTTAGTTTCATCTCAATGATGCAATCCCCTTCACGCTACCACAGTTATCCTGCTTCCTCCCTGTGGCTGCTATTTCCTTTCCACCCACCTTACCATCCTTTCTCAACTTTGTCCTTAGATAGATGTTTCCTTTTTGATCTCGAATGATAGACCATTTCACAGTGAACATACATTAATAGTGTTATTGTCCCCTTATATAACTGTCTACTGCTTGACTGAAAATTGGGCCATGAGGGGTTCCAGACTTGAAAGGCCATAAGTTTTGGGTTCCTTCAGTCTTTTTCTGACCAGTAAATCTGGTCTTCTTTTTTTATTTTGAGGTTTGTTCCTCATTTCCTGACACTCTCTCCAGAACCTTCTAATATGATCAGAAAGGTTGACTTTACCTAATAAAAACAAATCCTATGCACATGGTTTTCTCTCGTTAGATCATGGCTAGAAAATGCAGATCACACTTTCCAGCCTGCCTCTACCAAAGCAGGTTGTCATGGCAGGCATTTTAGTCCATTATCTCTTTATCTATTTTGCCTCTGGGTATTTTCCTCACATACTTCATGTATCTTTCATACATATCAGTCAATACAAGTCCTTTTTTAATCCACTTAGTTAGACAGGAATACTCACTTGTATAAATGGATGTTGTTGTGAAGTATCATCAAGTCAGTTCTGAATCATAGAGAAGACCTTGTATAGGGCTTCCTAGGAGCAGCTGGTGGGCTTGATCCACGAATCTTGTGGCTAGCAGTCCAGTGCTTACCCACAGAATCACACTAGGACTTTATAAATGAACAGATATATGTATATTCCCCAAATATTGTTGCTAGATGTCATCAAGTTGACTCCAATTCATAATAACCCAATGTACAACAGAACAAAATATTACCTAATCCTTTGCTATCTTGAACAACAACAAAATCCACTTTAAAATTAAATATGCTCTAATAGATAAAGATGGACATTATCTCATGATTAAAGGGACAACTGAACAAGATGAAATAACCATATTAAATATCTATGCTCCCAATGAAAGAGCACCAAAA
>NW_006408654.1:9477112-9478945 GCF_000296735.1 Chrysochloris asiatica
TGAGGAAATAAACAAGAGGCACTATAACAAAAAGAAGGGGTAGATGTTCAATCATTACAAAAGGCACCATACGATCAAGTAGCATTGAAGGCATTAATACAAGACTCCAAGAATTGATAGAATACACATTGAAATGGTTCAATAAACTGATGCAGCATTGGAGGCACTCACTTGTCAAGAAATACGGATGATTGGTACCTAGCCAAACAACTGGATGATACCTATATTTGTGCCCATTCCAAAGAAAGGTGACCCAATAGAATTCAGAAATCATCTAAAAATATTATTAATATCATAAGAAAATAAAAATTTCCTGGAGATTATTAAAAAATGATTGCAGCAGTACATCAAGAGAGCTGCCAGAAACTCAAGCAGGATTCAGTAAAGGATATGCAACTAGGGATATCAAGATGTATCTTGACTGAAAGCCAGGTACACCAAAAGATGTTTATTTGTGCTTTCTTGACTACAAAGACTTTCAACTGTTTGGATTATCACAAACTATGGATAACATTGCAGAGAATACATATTCCAGAACACTTCATTGTGATTATGAGGAACCTACACATAAGACCAAGAAACGGTCATTTTTGAATTGTGGTATTGGTGAAGAATATTAAAAGTAGCATGGACTGCCAAAAGAATAAACAAATCTATCTTTGAATAAATACAGCCAGAATACTCCTTAGAAGCCGAGATGGCAAGACTTTTGTCTCGTGTACTTTGGATTCATTTTCAGGAGGTTATCAGTCCCTGGAGAAGGACATCATGTTGGAAAAGTGGAGGGTCAGTGAAAAAGAGGGAAAACCCAATAAAATGAATTGGCACAGTGGCATCTACAATGGGCTCAAACATAACAGTTATTAGAACGGCACAGGACCAGGTAATGTTTCATTCTTTTGTGCATAAGGTACATATGAGTCGAAACTGACTTGAAGGAATCTACCAAAAACAATAGCAGTAATAAAAATTGTAATCTTATAACTGCATTTGTAATCAGTGTACTGAAAAAAAGAAATTAAAAGAAACACGATATAACCAAGTACTTTTCAGTGAATCTAACAAAAAGATTTCAGTTAAATCTCTTCCAAATTCAAACTCGTAATAGACTTTAATCCAAACCTTTGGCTCCTGTTGTGGATTGTGTTGATTGATTTCCTAGGTTTCCAGGTTACCAGGGATCTGAATACTGAGTGGACTCAGTATGAACGGAGTAGTTTGGCACATTCATAAATTACTGTCAGGTGAGCTAGAATTAGAGGCTTTATTGTACTTAACAATGAGCACTGGTTGTGAAGTAGATTAAGCACTGGACTGCTAACCTGAAAGATCAGAGGTTTGAACCCACCAGCTACTTTGCAAGATAAAGACGAGTCAGTCTGCTTCTGTAAAGCCTATGAAAATTTATGAAACAATTCTCAGTTCCATAGGATTGCTGAGTCAGAACTGACTCACAGCTGTGGGTTTGTTTGTTTGTTTTGTTGTTGTTGTTAGGTGCCATCGAGTCAGAACTGACTCATAGCAACTCTATGCACAGCAGAACAAAACAATGTTCGATCCTGGGCCAACCTCATACTGTTACCACACTTGAGTCCACCAATGCTGCCTCCTGGCCAATCCATGTCGTTGGGGATCTTCCTCTTTTTCTCTGACCCTCCATCTTACAAAGCCTGATATCCTTCTCCAGCGACTGTTCCCTCCTGACAATATGGCTGAAGTATGAGAGACTAAGTCTGGCCATCTTGGCCTCTAAGGAGCACTCTGGCTGCACTTCTTCCAAAACAGATCTATTGGTTCTTTTGGCAGCCCATGTCACTTTTAGTATTCTCCTCC
>NW_006408654.1:9480485-9489672 GCF_000296735.1 Chrysochloris asiatica
GAAACTTGGTCTCTCATACTTCAGACATGTCAGAGGGACTAGCTGCTGGAGAAGGATATCATGGTGGTAAGGTGGAGGGTCAGAGGTGGGAATGACAGTGTTATCTGAAGTGAATTAAATGCACATTCTTTGGAGTATAATATTTATCAAAGTACAGGTGAACAGAGCTTTGATATAGCAAAGCTTCCAGGGATTTATCCTATGGACATTAGCACACACATGGATAAAGAAGAACAAGGATAAAAAGAGGAAGACCCCCAATGAGACGGATTCAAGTGTGGCAACAGTAGTGAGGTTGGCTCAGGATCAGGCAGTGTTTCTTTCTGCTGTGCATAAGGTCACTATGAGTCGGTGCCGACTTGATGGCACCTAACAGCAACAACAAAAACATATTTCTTATTTATTCATGTCATGACTCCAAACAAAAGGCCCAAGTTTTCTTTTTTATAGTAAATGTTAATAAGAGTGTTGGAGATTGGCTATTTGCCTTTATTTTAAAACAAAAGCAAGACATTGAATCAGAGCAAGCTGAGTCACAGTTCACAGATACCTTTTATAAAACAGGTTAAATTAATTTAAGTGACTTAAAGAGAATATAATTTCTGTCCATTTTATCTTTTAGGAAGAAAACATCTTTGTTATTTTAAGTAGAAAAAGTAAAGAATGAACAATGCTCACATAATGTTTAAATATAATACATTTAAGGAAACATTACCATGTCAATTATATTTAGAAAACTCATTAGGTAAGGCCTTATTGGACCAATTCCCAGCAAGTCTTGTAGTATTCAAAATTGTAATAAAACAGGATGTCATGTGATCCATAATTATATCATCTTGACAGGCAATCTTACATTCACAGAAACAGACTTTTTAAAAATAGATTTAGCTGGACAGGAGCACAGAACAACAACAAACATCTAACAATCACAAAGTCTATAAGTTGATGCCAAAATTGGAGCGCTCTCCTACTTCCTTTTCAATCTGAAAAGATACCAGATTTTTGTGTTTTCCAAAGGGATAGTCTAAACATACACAAACTAATGGATCTTTTAAAACAAACGGAGACTTACCATATATCTTTGAGTAGGTGTTCTCTTATTTAAAAGCCTTGATATTGATCACATTTCAACCTATATATATCTTACTCTGGTAGTGGGTACGAATGGGGCTGCGAACTGCAAGGTTAACAGTTCGAAACTACCAGCTGCTCCGCGGGAGAAAGGTGATGCTTTCTGCTCCAGTAAAGATTTACAGCCTCCAAAACCCTGTACAGGGTCACTGTGAGTCAGAACCAACTCCATGGCACATAACCACCATACCTTATTAGTTGTATTGGCTGTACTATAATTTATTTAATCAATCTCTTAATGATGAAAATTGTTTTTTTCCAAATTTCTGCCATTACTAATGCAGAAATAAGTCTTACTTGTTCTTCTTTATCCATGTGTATGCAAATGTCCATAGGATAAATCCCTGGAAGCTTTGCTATATCAAAGCTCTGTTCACCTGTACTTTGATAAATATTATACTCCAAAGAATGTGCATTTAATTCACTTCAGATAACACTATCATTCCCAACAGTTTTATAAAATGTTTTAACATTAACAATCTGATCTTTATCATGAATTAAAAAATCATTTATATTTCATTTCCTTTGTGTGAGCTGCTTATTTGTCATTTGTTCATCTATTGTTTGGGAGTTTTTAAACTTTCTTTATGAGTCCTTTATATATATATTAGAATTTCATTATAAATTAAAATAGGTTTTCAAAGTATGTCTTTTACAGCATTTTTGCTATATAATTTAGAAAACTATGTAATCTAATTTTATAAGGATGGGATTTATAAGGTGAGTTTTAGTACAATTCTGGTAAAATATAGGCTAATGAACATTTCAGTATTTTTTGCTTGTTAACAGAGGTTAGCAGCCAGTGCTTTAACCAATGAGCCACCAAGGCTCCTCTATGGAACCTTGTTGTTGTTAAGTACTGTAGAGTTGGTTCCAAATCATAGTGACCCTGCACAGGGCTTCCGAGGCTGCAAATCTTTACGGGAGCAGAAAGCCTCATCTTTCTCCCATGGAACAGCTGGTAGTTTCGAACTGCCGACCTTGAAGTTAGCAGCCTGATTTGTAAGCACTATGCTACCAGACAGAGCTCCTTTATGGAACTTTAGGGGTACCGGATGTTTTCTGCAGAATTACTGGTGGCATTGATAGACAATTTAAACAGCTTTAGTAAATTCTACCTCTATTGCATTAAGGAAAAAAAAAAAAAACATTTTAAAAGTTAAAAATACCAAGGCCAAATATTTGCTCATAATGGACTTTAAATTAATACCCAAAAGCAAAAAAAAAAAAACTAGTCAAAAATGTTGGAAAATTTTTAAATATTAAGATTTTTTTCCCCCTCAAACACCATGTTTATAAGGCCACATTGTGCTCATTTATCACTTTTGAGCAACTATTCAGATTTAATAAAATTTCAAAATCATAGTACTTATCAACCTAAAACATAAAGATAGGCTTAAGAATTTTGTTTTAATATGTTATTTCATAACACGCTTTCTGATTTTTCAGTTATAATTTAGAGATTTTGAGCCTCATTTTTCTTTGATACTTGAAATGGAGGGAACTCGAGCATTTCATTACATTAAACCTGCTGTGAGACCCAGAACTTTGAGTAGTTGTTTCCTAAATAAACTGACAGGACCCAAGATTTGGAAATTTTTTTTCTAAACTTGATGCTGAATAAACAATGATCAGAAATGCACATTTCATATTATAAAATATGAAGTACTCATATTTAAATCTTATTATCTAAGGCTATATACGCACCTTTCAGAAATCCAATGTGTAATCAAGTTAGTAAAGCATATTAGAATAATGGGTGACAGAATCTTTTCTTAAGTAGTTAGTGTCTGTGTTTACAAATCATCAGACTATAAACGTTAAAACATACAAAATAATTGCCAGCAATGTTGCCTTTGTTTTCTAAACAGATACTTTACACTGTGTCATGGTTGAGCACAGTTGCACACACAAAAACACACATTATTGCATTGAGAAGCTTGGAGTTTTATGGCATACCATATTTACAGTCAGGAAGAATGTTAACCCATTACAGTGGTATAAAATGATTCAGTAGTGAATGTTTTCCTGTACCATCCATTAGCCATTTTACTCTTAAATTCCACCACACTACATGGAAGTAAATGGACATTCCAGATCATAGATGTGATTATATAGTCTTAAACGAAATATTATTCAACCAGTGATTGCTGAAAATCAGTGACGCATTTGTTCTAGGGTATAACATTGTTTATAGTATGGTTTAGGTGGTCTCATAACAATAGATGATGAATAAAGCATTCCCAATACATTTATACAGCAGTAAAGAAAAAAATAAATGTTCACAGATTGGGAAAGAGTTCAGGCACACTTGTTCACTCTGTGCCTATAATAGATATCATAGCAATCAATACTATGGAAGGAGACAGGGAAGAGATTTTTTACAAAGGAAGGAGCAGACAGACATTCAAAAAGGAAAAAGAAACAAAAACCAAGATAATACAATTTAAACAGTAAAATGAAAGCCTTCTAGAAGACAATGGTAAACAAAAACTAATAAACCCAAAAGGAACTTCTCAGTATAAATTACTAACTTCAAACCCTATGAGGAGCTTTAAGATTTTTCCTATTATAACAGTACCTTTACCTTCTAAGCATGCATAAACCGCCAGTTACTGTCCTATCATTTCTGACTCTAGGTGACCCTCTATGTAGAGTAAAATTACTCTTGACAAAGCTTTCAATGCATTTCTTCTGAGCTCCCTTGGGGTGAGTTCAAACCATTAAACGTTTGGTTCATACTTTAGTGCTTAACCATTTGCAACTCCCAAGGCTGTTTATTAAATTACTAGGGGAATATGGCATACACATTTAGTCATATATATTTATACATTTATATGTATACATTTAAGGAGCTCTGGTAGTATACTGGTTACGAATCGGGCTGCGAGTCTTAAGGTCAGCAGTTCAAAACTACCAGCCGCTCCGTGGGAGAAAGATGAGGCTTTCTGTTCCTATAAAGATTTACAGCTTCGGAAACCCTGTATAGGGTCGCTATGTGTCGGAACCAACTCGACGGCACTTAACATAAACAATAACAAGGCTGTTTATTATAGAAATACGTAACAGAAAAGGATATCCTTAATAACATAACTTGGTCTATATTCTTAGAACCACTTGCTATTAAATCCGTTCCAACTCCTGGTGACCACATGTGTTTAAGAGTAGAATTGTGCGGCATAGGGTTTTCAACAGTGAATTTTTTTTGGAAAGAGATCACCAGGACTTTCTTTGATGGAATCTACAAGTGGGCTCAAACTTCCAACCTTTGTTAGTAGCCAAGTACATTAACTGTACCATCCAGGCACAAGGTCAGTGGTTTTAAGCTCAGCGGTCACTCCTCAGAAACCCTACAAGGGTTGGTATGAGTCAGACCTGAATCCAAGGCACACAACAACATAGTGCCCATTTGATGGTACTTCTGCTCCCATAAAAAATTTACAGCCTCAGAAATCCTGTACAGGGTCGCTATGAGTAGGAACCAACTCCACAGCACATAACAACAACAACAATAGCAGCATATTTATAATTATTATTATTTAAAAAACACGTTAGCAAACATCTTTCAAATTTTGGGGGGGTCTTTTTGTCTTTAATTTATACATAGTTCGGACATGTTTTCAAATTAGAATTATTTAAAGCTACTAAATGTTTCTAGCTATATATTATTCTAGCTTAAAGATTTTGCATAAATTATGTAACAAAATCTCCAATAATAGCGATCTTTTTTTTTAATATGGCAAACAATCCTATAGTGAACAGTTTCTAACACAGATTTATTTTATTTTAATTTGCACACTTGAAAACATATTTTAAACACATTTAAAATGTTTTCAAGATATTACCATTACAATGTTTTACCAATTCACAGTTCCTTTAGGTTATAAGAATATATTTCCCTTTTCATATTATCAACAACACTGAGTGTTAACATACCTTAAAAAATTAGCAAATTATGCAAAACCAATTTATTTTAATTTGCTTTTTTAATAATGTTTCTGGGGATTTTATTGTGTTTATTTACATTTTCCTTGCTCTGAATAGACTCATTAATCTTCAGACTGAGTTTCTGATACTTATAATCATTTATGAGAGCTTTAGCAAAATTAGCTTTTTTCTAACCATGTCCCTGTTTGTGTTTGTTTTTTGCACACACACACAAATGTTAATAAAATTATTTAGACCATTAAGGGGCTCTAGGTTTTTGTATCGTACTTAAAAATGCCTTCTCCACATGTTGATGGTAGATGTCATCGAGTCGGTATGGACTCATAGTGACCCTATGCACAGAATGCAACACCCCAGTGCTGGGCCAACCCCTCACAATTGTTGCCACTCTTGAGCCCATTGATGCTGCCACTTTGCCAATCCATCTCGCTGGGGGTCTTCCTCTTTGTCTCTGACCCTCAACCTTACCAAACATGATATTCTTCTCCAGTGACTGTTCCTCCTGACAATTTGTCCAAAGTATAAGAGATGAAGTCTGGCCATTCTGGCCTCCAAGGAACACTCTGGCTGCACTTCATCCATCACAGATCTTTTGGTTCTTTTGGCAGGCCATGGTACTTTCAATATTCTCCTCCATAATTAAAATTTTATAATACTTTTTAATTAGCAAACCGCCTCTTACAATTTTAGTTTTATTCAGATCTTTGTATTTCTTCTCAAGTGTTTTTTCTTCCACATGAGCTAATTAGTCTACTTACAAAACAAATATTTAAAAAGTTAAGACTATATTTAATTCATAGATTCATTTAAAAAGAAATAGCTTTATTTTGAAAAATATGTATTTTTATTTAATTTCATATTTTTATTGTGTTATCTTCTATACATCCAAGGAGTCCTGGTGTGGCACTGTGGGATAAAGCACTGGACCACATGATCAGTTTGAACTACAATGTTGGCAGTTCAAACTCACCATCCTCTCCTTAGAAACTCTATGTAGAGCTGCCATTGAGTCAAAACCAACTCAAAGGCACTAAACAACACCATAATCTATACATTTTTTTATTCAATGTGCTTACATATACATATCTATGGGTACTTTACCCTTAGCAGAATTGTACCAAAACTAAACCCAGTGTCATTAAATGGCTTCTGAGTCACAGGGCTTCCAAGATTGTAAATCTTTATGGTAGCATAGTCTCATCTTTCTTCCGCAGAGCAGCTGGTGGCTTTGAACTGCCAACCTTATAGTTAGCAGTCTAATGCTATACTGCCACCAGATCTCCTAGTTGAGTTATACATCCTCTTTGTAAATAGCTCTTTCAGTTTTCTTGACAAATTTGATGGGATATTTTGTATTATACTGTATAGTTTATGTAAAGAACATCAATTGATTTCTGTAATTTAAAATCAAATGCAGGAGAACAAAAAAGATGGTGGATCGGGTGGACGTATAGCAGAGAGCTCTGCCAACAACAACACAGAATACCCGACCAAACAGGTTCAGGGGATGGTCCCAGAACTCTGAACCACATATAAAGGAATACTTAGAAGGTTGGAAGGCTCACAGCTGGGGGAATTTGTGGCAGAAGCAAGAAATCTACTGCTTTCTAGTCCAGGACGCTCGGCTGCTCCAGGAGCCACCATCTTGGGTGAGACCACGTGGGGAAAGGATCGGAGCGGCCACAGATGCCTGGCAGAACCGCTGACATAAAGGTGTGGACATTCTTTTATTTTGGTATCTGTTCATTGGTCCCTTGCTGTCTGCACACCTCCATTCGGGTGACTATAGGGGTGCCTGAGCTAGTGGGCACCCCAGCCCCACCCTCGGAGGGTTCTACTACGCATGTGCACAGATCTCCTCAAAATTTAAAGAGACAGTTTCCAATTAAAATCAAATGCAATAGGATACTTTGCTAAATTCTTTTATGTTAACTAGTAGCTTTTAACTTGTTTCCATCAGATGTTCACTGCTATTTTCAGTGACTGACACAATTCATAACAATGTTGAAGAATGTGATGATGAGTACTATTTTCTCTTTCAAATTAAGTGGAAATGATGCTAGCTTCAAATTAAACATGATGTCAAGTACAGAGGATTGTTAAGTGCCGTGGAGTCAGTTCTGAATCATAGTGACCTTGCATAGGGTTTCGAAGGAGCAGGTGCTGGGTTTGAACAATTGACCTCATGGTTAGTAGTTCAGTGCTTATCCAATGGCTCCACACCAGGACTCCAGTAGGTAGGTAGTTAGTAAGTAAGTAGAAAGATAGATGGATTAAGAGAAGGAAGTTATCTATTATAATCAACAAATCAAACTCTGCCACCATGTGGATTCTGACCCACAGTGACTCTGTAGGACAGACAGATCATAACTGTTCCCTAAATTTCCAAGGGTTTAATTTGAATGGACCACCACACATCTGTCAGTGTGTGGTAATTTGCATTTTGCTGTGATAATGGAAGCTTTTCCACCAGTATTTTAAATACCAGCAGGCTCACCCTGGTGGACAAGTTCCAGTGGAGCTCCAGACTATAAAGATTAGGAAGGAGAAGCAAATTATTTTTAGCCACTGAAAACCTTATAAACAGTAGTGGAACACTGGCAGATACAGATCAGATGTCGTGCCAGAATATGAGCCTCAGTTTGGAAGGCATTCAAAGTACAATTAGGGAAGAGCTGCCTCCTCAAAGTAGAGTTGACCACGATGATGTGGATGGAGTAGTGCTTTCAGATCATCATTTGCTGTTGGGGACTACATGAAATGAGGAGAAATGGCTACAAATATCCATTAATAACTGGGACATGGGTTGTACAAATTATGAACCTAGGAAAATGGGAATTTGTCAAAAATAAAATGGAAAGCATAAGATCAATATCCTAGGCATTGTTTTTAAGTGCCACGAAGTTGGTTCCAACTCATAGCCACCTGGTATAGGGTTTCCAAGAAGTGTCTGGTGAGTTCCAACCAAACTTGTGTTCCAGTGCTTATGATACAGAACCACACCAGGCCTCCATCCTAGACACTAGTGAGCTAAAATGAACTGGTGATTTTGAAACAGACAATAATATGGTTCACAATGCCAAGAACAACAAATTCAAGATGAATGGTGTCACTTTAATCATCAAAAAGAACATTTCAGGGCAATACACAAGAAGAGGGAGGGGAATGGAAGAACAAGGCGGATGGGAGAACAATTAGGCATGTTCACATGGGCTAAGTAGGACAGAGGTAAAGGAAGATGTATGCACAACCTTGTAACAACAGGGCTCTGAGACAGTGATTGACGCATGGTTTGAAGGAGTAAAAGAGGGGACTAATGATAAGATGCTTGGCTGCCTTTTGAATCTTGGTTTCCCTTGCCCTACCATTGTGAAATAGACACTTGGTGGGGGGCAGAAATAGCCAGAAACTCACAATAGAAAGTCCATCTTCAGCCTATAACTGATTGGAATACCTTAAAGGAGGCTAAAAGTTGCCCAGTGAAAGAGGCTTCCTGTGGAGCCTTTGTAGTGCATAAGACCATAGGTGGAATCCAGAACCTCATCCAGAATTATCTGAGGTAGGAAATTTACACTGGAAAGGACGAGTAGACCAGCCTGGAGTGGTTAGAAGAACAGAAGATACTTTGTGAAAGAAAGACCGGCAGGAAAAATCAGAAACAATAATGGCAGTCTGATAGATTAATACAAGAACAAGTAAGTTGTTCGCCTGGGTGCCATCAAGGCAAGGGGTCAGGTCCCCTCAGAGCAAACTCCCTTCCAAGACTAAAACTCAAGGGGAATGCATGAGCAGGCATGTGGTCTGCTGTCACCGATAAGAGAAAGAGGGGGGAAAACAGCAATGAAGTTGGGAGCTAAGTCAGACCACATTCAATAGATCCCCATGAACCCAGGTAGAGACCTGGATGGCCAGCAGTACGGCAAGACCCAAAGCTTCCCGGGCCCAGAAGCATGACATGGCCACAGAGGACTAGAACGGAGAGTGAAGGATCCAGCTGATATGAAATGAAGGGGGATACACAAGAACACCCACACTTGCAGATAGTACCTGCTTGACCTGGCTTTGATGCGAGGATGCTCAGAACTCAACTAGAAGAAGAAAGAAGAGG
>NW_006408654.1:9491032-9495183 GCF_000296735.1 Chrysochloris asiatica
GTGGGAGAAAGATGAGGCTTTCTGCTCCCATAAAGATTTACAGCCTCGGAAACCCTGTACAGGGTCGTGATGAGTCAGAACCAACTCCAGGACAAACAACAACAACAACAACAAACAAGATAGATTGGCACAGTGGTAGCAGCATGGGCTCATGAGGAACAACTGTGAGGAGGGGACTGGACTATGCAATGTTTCCTTCAGTTGTACATAAGGTCGCTTTTAGTCAGAGCAGACTCATGGGCACCTAACAACAGCAACAGTCTTTATGGAAGATGACTGTCACTACCTGCTGCTGGAAGAAATGCCTTTTTGTTAGCGGACAAGTGCTTAAACACTACAACACCACTGCCTCTTATGTTTTTGTTGTTGTCAAGTGGTGTCGAGTCGTTTCAACCCATAGTGAGCCTGCATAGGGTTTCCGAGCAGCAACTGGTGAGTCTGAACCACTGACCTTGCGGTTCATACCGATCTTGGGGTCTAGTGCTTATCCTACAGCACCACACTGGGGCTCCTAAATTGACGTTATGAGTTTATTATACTCATTTGCACTTGTTTGGGTGGCTCTAACTTCAAATATGTGATATCAAACTATAAGTTCAACTTAACTTGTAGATCCTAAGTGAAGGTAAACAAGTCCAAACTGTGAAAGAAAAAATGTACGTCGTTAAACATAAACCTTAATTTTATAGTGTAGCGCTGTGGGTTAATGAGCTATACCATAAAGTCGGTTTGAACATGAAGCTCGGCAGTTTAAGCTCACAGGTTGCTCCTTGGAAATCCTATACAGGGTCGCTATGAGTCAGAACCGACTCGGAGTCACTTAACAACAACAACAATGCAGCCACACCATCAATTAAATCTCATATCTCCATTGTGGAACAACAACAACAACAAAACTGTGCCAATTAATAATATGGAAGAAGAGTTCTCCCGTTAATCGTCTCCGCCTTCCCCCTTAACTTATAAAAGAAGTTATTTTAAAGCCATTTTTACCAAAACGTTGCTCTGGTCTGAGTCCGGGAGAGCTGCACAGAAGAAATGCCTGTGAGAAACACAAGAGGAGCTAAGTCAGGCAGGACCTGTCATGAGGAGCAGACAGTGGAATCTCACTCGCCCTGGAGAGGGCTTCCTCATAGAGGAGACCTTAGAAAAGGCTAGGTGGTGAGGAGGCAAACTGCAGTCATTTCTTTGAGAGCGCGGTTCCCCTTACACAGAATGCAGTAGTCAACCACAAGTCTAGATCCAGGGCCGCTACTGCAAAGCCGTTTGAACTGCAAGGTCGGAGGTTCAAATTCACCAGTTGCTCCTTGTAAGCCCCATATAGGGTCGCTATGGGTCGGAACCGACTCAATGGCACTTAACAACAACAACCGGGGGTTGGAATCACGTTTGCCAAAATCCCACCGAATCTCCACTGAACACACGCGCCCAGGACCCAGAAACTTCTGCAACCACCAGAGGCTGGTTGCCGCGATGAGGAAAGGCGGACGACCGACTGCTCAACTGCCTCGAGCTGCTCCCCGCTCCCCTAGGCTCACAGCCTCGGCTCTGAGTCCTCCGGTCCCACCGCTCACCTTCCTAGCCCTTCTCACCGCCACCAGAGGTGGCAGGACACCGAGACGGCAGACCTTTATCCGCAGACCAAAGCTAAAGAGGAGGCGGGGCAAGGGAGGAGGAAGAGAAAGATATTCAGATTAGAAATATAATTAAAGGGAGCAGGGTTACAGAGGCGCGGGGACCAGGGGCATTGTACCTGCTCTTTCAGATATCCGCCCCGGGGAACGCGCTCTGTCTCAATCCTCTGACCCGCCCAGCCTGCTCTGGGGGAATCAACAAGCCTATGAGTCACGAGTCCAGGAGGGGTGGGGCATCAGTGATTGTTAGCTTAAAATTGAAATTGAAAGAAGGGGGAAGGGCCTGAAGCGGAAAAACTTGCTCTCACAGCTCTTGTGAAATCACTCATTTCACTTCACAAGATCCTCTTTATTTTGCATTTGTTCCCACCAAGACCTTTGGCAATTGGCCTAGGCCAGAATTAGCGTTGACAATGAAATGTTGGCTGTAGACTCAGGCACAGGACCCAGGACCCATGACCCAGGCATATTGCTTTCATTTACACATAATTGTTGTTGTTAAGTGCCCTCGAGTCGGTTCCGACCCATAGCGACCCTGTATAGGGTTTCCTAGGAGGAGCTGGTGAGCTTGAACCGCCAACCTTGCAGTTCAAACAGCTTTGCAGTCTAGCGCATTAAACCACAGCGCCACACCAGGACTTTGAGTGTAAAGTAAGCATAGGCAGAGGGCCAGGAAAGGAGCGGCAACAAAGTTGCCTGTCTTTTCTAATAGGAAGAAAAAGGCAATATGTTAATTACAATTGTTGGGAGCTCTGGTAGCGTAGTGGTTACTAATCGGGCTGCGAACCTTAAGGTCAGCTGTTCGAAACTACCAGCCGCTCCGTGGGAGAAAGATGAGGCTTTCTACTCCTGTAAAGATTTACACCCTCGGAAACCCTGTACAGGGTCGCTATGGGTCGGAACCGACTCGATGGCACTTAACAACAAAAACAACAACTTTCAAACTAATGGTATTCAGATCTGTGGTGAATTTTGGGGAGAAGCACAAAACACAGGATGTGGAAGAATCCAAATGTCCCCTATTCTTGCAAATAATTAGAATTGCACAGAAGTAAATTAATTTAAGCTCTGAGGAAAATTGGTAGTGTTGCACTTTGGGAAACGTTTGGGCTGAGGGGAAGCATATGGGAGTAAAGTCCCGGAATTTTCCACTGGTCTTTACATGTGAGCTATTTGTCAGTATATATGTAAGAACCCATTTTATAAATTCATATTGCATTTCTCAGTAGAAAGTATACAAAACATTTTCAAATGCAGAAATAATGTATTAAAAGCACAAAACAAAAGCCAAAACTAAAGAAAATCTCATATTTATGGTTGTTATTAAGTACTATAGAGTCATTTCAGACTCAGAGCAACCTGGTATAGGGTTTTCGAGGAGCAGCTGGTGGGTTTGAACTGCTAATGTTGTGGTTTGCCATCCAGATTTGATCCTACAGTTCCACACCAGCATTGTTTAAATTCATGAAATGGGATGAGAAGTTGAGCTTCTGAATATAATCATCCACCATTGTTGTTGTTGAGTTGAGTGGATTACAACTCTTAGCCACCCTTTATAGGATTTCTAAGGAACAGGTGGGCTTGAACCACTGACTTTGTGGTTAGCAGAACAGGTCTCACCTTACAGCACCACCCCAGAACTACATAACAGCCACTTGAAAAGTGTCAGACATTCAGGAGCAAAACATGTCTTATGAAATGTATTGCTTTGGAGAGAGAAAAAAAAAAAAAAAAATTAAAAGTATGCCATATGCCCAAAATAAGAAATATTTAATGGAAAAGCAGCAATTCAAATTATGGGGGGTTTGGTACACAAGGGAAAATCCTTCTGCATACATAATTGCCAAGAGACCAGAAAACAACCAGGACCCAATCCAAGACACTTCAGTTTATTACAGAAAACAAAATAAAAGAGATGGTCTACAGACAAGGGTAATTATATACAAAGGATTAAAATAAAGCAGCTGTTACCAGTGGTGGCAAGCTGGACAGTAAAGTTTTTTATTCAGGAGGGGCATGGACTAGGATCTTTTTATAACATGGGGTATACAAATTTTACACGCATCCGGGCAGTTAACTGTGGTATTTGGAACTAGGAGAGGTAGGAAAATCACAAGGTGAAGGGCTGCCTTTCTAGAAAATAGTTTTGATCTGCACAGGTGGAGAGGGGGATGTCATCCTCTTAGATAGCTGAAGCAGATGTAAGGGATAGGTATAAGGTTTGAGGTGACATTGTTGTTGTTGTGAAGTGCTGTTGAGTCAGTTCCGACCCATAGCGACCCTGTATAGGGTTTCTGAGGAGCAGCTGGGGAGCTTGAACCACCAACCTTGCAGTTCAAATGGCTTTGCAGTCTGGCACATTAACCCACAGTGCCACACCAGGACTCCTGAAGTGACATAAGTGTGGCCATTTTGTCATCTCCTGATGTATTGTGTTGTTGTTGTTGTTAAGTGCCATCGAGTCGGTTCCGACCCATAGCGACCCTGTATAGGGTTTCCGAGGGTGTAAATCTTTAC
>NW_006408654.1:9521476-9522043 GCF_000296735.1 Chrysochloris asiatica
GGAACAAAGAGGAAAGAGCAACCTTTTAGAATCACTTTAATATCTGGGTGCTGATGGCCCTATATAGCTCTCTTTTTACAGGGCAGTTACTTTTCTTGGAAGCTATGGCCAAGAGGAGGAAGAAGTTCTGGGGTTGAGTTTGGAGGTAGACGCGTTCTGGCTGCCAGAAACAGACTAGCACGTTCCAGTATGCCTAGAAGCTGGTGAAGCTGGAGCCTGAGGGCTGAGGTGGGACAGGAGTCCTAATCCTGCCTTGCTGTGAGGGTGGGGGATAGGAAGCCCTACCTTATCTACTGCGGAAGGGAAGCTTGGGACCTGGTGAGTCTAGGAAAAGGGCTGGCCATAATGGCATGGAACTGACCTCTGAGTTAATAAAGGTGGGGCGTAAACAAAGGATGGGGCTCGCTGCGGGGGAGAGGCACGCGGTTGCTAAGGTATATGTGCAGTGCATCACATGCTGTCATAAAGGTTGGGCTCCCACTTAGGGCGCAGCACCAGTGCTTCATTGGCCTGGGTCGCTGCACCCAGGAGACTCCGCTTGTCATGGCCCGACAGTGCGTCTGGTCC
>NW_006408654.1:9523458-9525243 GCF_000296735.1 Chrysochloris asiatica
TGAGCCTTTCCCAGTCCAGCAAGAGGTCCTAGCTCATCTTCTAAAGCCCACTGAGGAAGTTGAGCCTTCTGCAGTCCAGCAGGAAGCCTCAGCACAGCCTCTAAAGGCTCCCCAGCAGGTTGGATCTTCTCTAGGCCAGCAGGAAGCTCCAGCTCACCCTCCTAAACCCTCTGTGGAGGTGGGAACTTTTCCAACCCAGCAGGAGGCACCAGCTCACCCTCCTAAACCCTCTGTGGAGGTGGGACCTTGTCCAACCCAGCAGGAGATTCTAGCTCACCTTCCTAAGCCCTCTGAGGAGGTGGGATCTTCTCCAACCCAGCAGGAGATTCTAGCTCACCCTCCAAAGCCATCTGAGGAAGTTGGACCTTCTCCAGTCCAGCAGGAATCTTCAGCTGAGCCTCCAGAGCCCCCTGAGGAGTTTGAGCCTTATCCAATGCAGCAGGAATTCCCAGCTCACCCTCCACAACTTTCTGAGGACTTGGAACCTTCTCCGGTCCAGCAGGAAGCCCCAACACAGCCTTCAATGTCTCCAGAGGAGCTAGAGCCTTCTGCAGGGCAGCAGGAGGCTCCATCTCAGGCTTCAGAGCCCCCTGAGGAGTTTGGACCTTCTCCAATACAGCAGGAAGGCCCAGGTCAGCCTCCAAAGCCCTCTGAGGAGGTGGAAACTTCTCCTGGCCAACAGGAAGCCCCAGGTGCAGCTCTAGAACACCTTGAGGAGATTGAACCATCTCAAGTCCAGCTAGAGGCCCCAGCTCTCCCTCCAGAGCTTCCTGAAAAAGTAGAACCTTCTCCAGTCCACGCAGAAGCCTCCACACTGGCTCCTCTGCTTCCCCATGAGTTCAAACCTCCAAGTGAACAGGCGGCTGCTGTTCCACTTGCAGAGCTCCCTGACGAAGTAGAACTTTCTCCAATGCTGCAGGAAGTTCCAGGAGAGCCTCCAAAACCATCTGAGGGTATTGAACCTTCTGCAAGTCACCAGGAATTTCCAGGTGAGACTCTAAGTCTCCCCGAAGAAATTACACCTCCTTCAACAGAGCAAGAGGCCCCAACTGCACCTTCAGAGCTCCCTGAGGAGAGTGAAACTCCAGTCCAGCAGGAAACCCCAACACAACCTCCTGAACCTCCTCAGGTTAAACCTCCAACACAGCATGAGGCCCCAACACAGCTTTCAAAGCCCTCTGAGGGTATTGCACCTTCTCAGACTCAGCAGGAATTGCCAGCTAAACCTTCAAAGCCCTCTGAGGAAAGCACACCTTGTCCAACCCAGGAGGAGGCCCCTGTTCAGGCTTCTCCAGTACAGCAAGGGGGCGCACATCAGCCTGTAAAACTCCCTGAAGAGGTGGAACCTTCTCCAGTTCAGCAGGAGGCCCCAACCCACCCTCATCTTTCAACCTTGCCCAATGTTACAGTTAAGCCTGCTGATCTGCAGCTGACCCTAACTCCAGAACCCACTAAGGAGGTTCATTCATGTCCAACTCAGCATGCTGTCCCACCTCAACCTCCAGAGACTCCTTCTGAGAAGGGGAAATCAGCAATGAAACAGGAGTTTCCAGTTCAGTCGTCTAAGACTCAGGGAAATGTTGAGCCTCCTCCAGTTCATCCTCCTGAACAGGTCAAACCTCCAACCCATCAGGAGGACCTAGCTCAGGCACCAGAGTCCCCAAATGTGGTTTTAACACTACCTTTTTTGTATGATGAAGTGACATTTCAACCTCCAGGTCCTCCACAAATTCAGCATTCAGTCTTGCCTCAAGTATCAGTTAAACATTCTCCAACACAAAGAGA
>NW_006408655.1:0-1168 GCF_000296735.1 Chrysochloris asiatica
GAGATGAAATGACATTGGAAAAAAAAAAAAAGATAATGGGACTTCTGGTCTGGGGGTGGGTAAGCAGAGACAGATAGCAAAAGCTCCTCTGCTAAAGACCAGAAAAAGCAGAGAGAAAGCAGTCCACAGTATAGCTGCAGAGTTTTGCATCTTGTTTAAGTTTCCGGGAGCCAGTTTCCCATGCCCACCTGTGCAGAAATCTGCCTGTGGAAGCAAAATACAGCAATTTCTGAATCAATCCACTGGCCTTGGTGGCCAGAGGTTCTGAGGTTGGAGAGTGGGGCCACAGCAAAGCAGAGGCAGTGACCCAGTGCTAGAAGCCAATGAGCTCTGAGTATGGAGGGAGAGGTGTGACCAATTTTTCATCTTTCATTTTTCATGTATCTTTTCTCTTCACTCCAATCATGCTCTAACTGCCCAGCACAGACACCTTCAGGTGGGCAGGAGCACACCCCCAAAAGGGTCCAGATGCCTCCAGGCAGGCTGGAACACACCACCAAAAGGGTCCAGTATCGCACCAACAATTTTCCCATGACACAGACAGGAAACCCGCAGGCTGCTTCTTATGACCTCTGACTCTGGGACCCAGCCCCAAAGTGGACCTGGGCAGGACCCTTTATCCCTGACAGCAGAGCAAAGGCCACTGGACACCCAATCACAATTTTATTTTTGGTTTTCAACGATGGTTTCTGTCTCTGCTTTCATATTTTTTCTGTCTTTGGTCCTTTTGGCCTCACTCTTTTCCCAGAGGTTGGAGCTTTCCGCCCTACCTTACCCAAGAAGAGCGAGCAACTGTACCCATATAGCCAAGCTACAAGAACACCCTGTAATACCCCACCATCTGGAAAAGAGCCAATACCAACTTCTAGGCATTACATGTGAAAAGGGAAGCCTATCTCCAGATCATAACCACCAGGAGATGCTCAGGAATCTTAACAACAAAGCAACCTACATCTGCTTAAGAATTTAAAAACCCATATAACTATTGAAAATGTCAAAGAAAACACAATTACAGATCTCAACACTTGTCCAAAAACAGAAAAAAAGTAACCGACACAAATGAGCTGGAAGCAGACACAGACTTTCCAGTAGAAAAGCAGGCTCTGGATCTGCCTGAGAAGGAATTCAGAAGAATGATATGGAAACAAATTCACATGCTCTGAAAAGG
>NW_006408655.1:31236-40459 GCF_000296735.1 Chrysochloris asiatica
TACAACACCTCTACAAGAAAAAGACAAATAACCCAATTAAAAAAGGGGCATAGGACATGAATAGACACTTCACTAAGGAGGTGATCCAGGCAGCCAACAAACAAATAAAGAAATTGTTCACAATCACTAGCCATCAAAACAACAATGAGATTGATCATCTCACACAAGCACTGACAGCAAAGATCAAAAAAGTAGAGGACAATAAGTGCTGGCGAGGATGTGGAGAGACTGGGATGCTCCTGCATTTCTGGTGGGATTGCAAAATAGTCAAACCACTCTAGAAAGCAATATGGCGCTTCCTCAGAAGGTTGAAAATAGAAATACCTTATGATCCAGCAATTTCTCTACTTGGTATTTACCCACAAGAAATACAAGCCATTACACAAGTAGATATATGCACACCAATATTATTAGCAGCACTAGTTACAATAGCAAAAAGTGGGAGACAGCCTAAGTGCCCATCAACTGAAGAATGGATAAACAAATTGTGGTACATACACACAATGGAATATTATGATACCTTGAAGAATAACAAGGAAGCTTCAAGCCACCGCATAACATGGATGAATCTTGAGGCCATAATGTTCAGTGAAATTAGTCAGTCACAAAAGGAGAAATACTGCATGGAACCACAACTGTAAAAGACTAAGAAAAAGAACCCATACTAAAGGGGGTGGGGGTGGGGTTCTTTGCTGGTTACCGGGATGTGGGGTGTGGGGGGAGGGGAGGAAGGCAAAGGTAGAGCACAGGGTAGTTCGGGTACTAAGGAGGGAGGCAATACACAAGAAGCGGGAGGGAAATGGAAGAACAGGCAAATGGGAGAAAAGATAGGCAGGTTTGCATGGGCTAAGTGGGACAGAGGTAAATAATGATGTATGCACAACCTTGGAACAACAGGGCTCTGGGATACAGGGATTGAGACTTAATTGGAATGTTCAAAAGGGGGAAATAATGTTAAGATGCTTGGCTGTTTTGAATCTTGGTTTCCCTGGTATATCATTATAAAAGAGTCTCTTGAGGGGGAGAGAAAGGAATAGCCAGAAATATCACCATAGAGAACTTCTAAGTCTATCTCTGCCTATAACTGACTGGAATACCTAATATGGGTCTACCACATGCCCAGTGAAGCAAGCTTCCTGAAGACCCTCTGTATTACATAAAACCATAGGTGGAATACTGAACTCCATCCAGAATCTTCTGAGGTGGGAAATTTCCACTTAAAAGGACAAGCAGACCAGCCAGCCTGTAGCAGCTAGAAAAACAGAAGATACTTCTCGAAAGAAAGACTGACAGGAAAAAAACACAAAACAATAATGACAGTCCGAATGATTACTACAAGAACAAGCAAGCTGCTTGCCCAGGAGATATCAAGGTAATTGGTCAGGCTCCTTCAGAGCAAACCCTCTTCCAAGACTAAAACTCAATGGGAATACATCAGCATACATGCACTCTGATTGGTGACCACCTTTGTCACTGATAAGGGGAAGTGAGGGAAAAACAGCAACTCCTGTGAACCTAGGTGAAGAGCTGGTTGGCCAGCAGTGTGGCAAGACCTGGGGATTCTTGAGCCCAGAGTCAGTGTCATAGCCACAGAAGACTAGGTGGAGACTGAAGTGTCCAGCTGATCAGAAGAGAAGGCACATGCATAAGTACACCCACACTTGCAGATAATACCCATTTGACCTGGCTTCAATGACTGGATGACCAGATTTCAATTAGAAGAAGAGGAAAAAAAGAGTAATCTGATGCAATTTGATGAACTTGACCTACACCTATGGATGCAGTAGCTCAAAAGAGGGAACAAGTCCTAACAGCAAGAATCATTCCCACCCCCTCCATACACAGAGCAGACAAGGATAGACAACTTGGACATTGGCTACCCAAAATGTGGGGGCTACAATGGCAAGAAGTGACTGGCTTACAAGCTTTCAAGAGGGAGCCTAGATCCAGAAGGTATGGAGGAAGTTAGAATCTCCACTGAGTAGTATTCAATCTGTCTGGGTAGGGCTGACAAAAAGAGATGGGGATAGGTCTCTTGTGGTACAACAGTGAATAATTGTTATCAGGACTCACTGTGAGGGTTGGAGATGTAAAGGTAGATGTTTTGTAGCAAAAGGAGGGGAGTAATTGACTTTGCAGTAAAGGAGCGGAGGTCCCTGGGACCATCAAGGGAGAAGAGCAGAGTGCGGGACCCTACCCAGAGAAACAGAGAAGCCAGAGATGGAAGCAGAGACAATGACGTGGAGAGACAGAGCAGCTGGGGTTTCTAGACTTAGAGAGGGAGATTGGCTGTGTGCTGGTGACCAGAGGGCAGGCTTGCAGGGTATACTCTTTGGTTGGCTGATGATGCATGGAGGGGATTGTGACCATGGTAATGAAATGATATCTGATAGGATGAATGTAAAGCTAATGTTCTCCCATGTGAACTATCACATAATTCACAATAAAACTTAAAAAAAAAAAACAAAAAACATAACAGTAACTTTATTTACTTGTCAGATCACTCAAGCCTGGTTGATGTCTTCTCTTCTACCAAAACTGTTCATCTCAAATTCATCAACATTTTCCAAGTTCAATGGACAGTTTTCTCATATTGCTCAATTCTTTTAGTGGTATGTGATCTTGTTAACTATTCTCTTCTCCCTGAAAGCTCTTCTCTTTTTGTATCCATGACATCATACTCTCCAGATGTTCCTTCTGTTTTACCGCCTGCTTCTTTATCCTTTCCTAGGCTGACTTCTACTCTCTTCCCAAGCCTATAATTGTTGGAATGCCTGAGAACTTGCTCTTGGATCCTCTTCTCTTCCCTAGTTATTTCCATTGAAAAGTGATTTCATGCTATATTCCCTAGCTTTGAACACTATCTCCCTGATGATAACACTGAAATTTATATGTGCAGCTCTGACCTCTCCCTTAAGTTCCAGACTCATTTATACAATTTAAATACCTATCGGACATTTCTACTTGGATGTCTAATAAGTTTGTCAAATGTAGCACATCCAAAACATAATCTTTAACTTCTTTCTCCCACGTGTAGTCTTTCCCATTTTAGTGAATGGCAATGAAGTGCTACTGACAACAAATCTATGATCCCTGATTTCTATCCTCTTATCACCTACATCCAGTCTTTGGACAATTTCTGCCTCAAATCTGTCTATTTCTTTATCTTTTCTTCCATCACCACAGTCCAAAGGACATTGTTTCTTATCTGCACTGAAAACACAGCCATCCAACAAGTCTTTCTGCTGTCAATGCAGCTATCAGGGTAATCTTTCACAAACTTAAACCATATTTTGGCATCCCCTTACTTTAAATCCTTCAATGGTTTCACCTTTTATTAACCTCAAAAGTCATCATCAAGGCTTTCATGATTCTACAACATAACTACTTTCATCATTCTCTCTTATATTTGACTCCTTGCTCTTAATGCCCTAGCTTTCCTGCTTCTCACACATGCCAAACTCAGGATCAATTTTATTCTTACCTCTGCTTTGAATACTTCTTATTGGCCCTTCAGATCTGAACTCAAATGTCACTCCTTCAAAGTAGCATGTCCTATTCCTTATCTAAAGCTAGAGGTCCCTGGGTGGTGCAAACCACTAAGCATTCAACTATGAACTGCAAGGGTGGTGGCTTTAAACACACCCAGAAGTGCCTTGGAAGAAAGATGTGGCAATCTACTTCTGAAAGGTTGGTGATTCAAACCCATCCAGAAGTGCTTTGGAAGAAAGCTTAGCAATCTAATTCTGAAAGGTCACATCCTGCAGTTCTACCCTGCAGACATGGGATTCCCATGAGTCAGAATTGACTCCATGGCAACTGTGACCCTCTTCTATCTAAAGTTGATCCCTAACCCTCCCCTACAGTCCCAGCACTTACTTTTGATTTCTTTCATTGTCTTTATCACAATGAGTCCTAAGAGGGCAGGGATCTGTCTGTAATACTCCCTGCTCTATCAATAATACCAACCACATATATTGTTGTTGTTGATGCTGTGACGTGCCATTGAGTCGGTTCCGACCCTTAGCAATCCTGTAAAGGGTTTCCGAGGGGTAGCTGGTGAGCTTGAACTGCCGACCTTGCAGTTCACACGACTTTGCATTAAGTCTGATGCATTAACCAACAGCGCCACACCAGGACTTCACCACATACATAGCATACAGTAAATATTACTAGAGTCATGGCTTGGCACTGTAGGACTGCAAATCACAAGGTTGGTGGTTCAAATCCACCAGATCCTCAGAATTCCTGTACAGGTTGCTCTGAGTTGGAATTGACTCAATAGCACTTAACAACACAACAACAAATATAACTGAAAAGATGAAATTGATCAAACGCTGCCTCTTTTCTGGAATGCCAAGAGAAACCCCTAATTGCTTGCCCTAATTCTCTGTTGTTCCAATCTTATCTCTATCCTAAGTAGTACCATCTCATCCAGACTGGACTTTGGCTCTTTGTCTGAGAGTTGATAGAAAAAGATGTAACCTGAACGGTTTAGGTATATAAAATACAGGGAAAAATAGGTTGTCAGTCAAAAATAATAAAGACTGGAAAAGTACATAAATAGGTGAAAGAGGAGTACAAGTACAAATCATACTGTCTAGGCCTAAGTGAGAGAGTTCTTCCAGAATTCAAATCTGAGTCTCTGCAGGGAGCTAATGAGAGAAAACGGAGGGAAATAAATGAACAGCATAACTGAGGATTTTGAGTTGGATCCTATGAGAAAGGAAAATAAGAATGTAAAATTTTTTTTCATTCTTTTTTCTTTTCCTCTGTTGAACTGTGTTGTTTTTTTTAATACCAATATGTGATTGAGCACCACAAGCCTATGATTTCAACAGAGTTACATCAATAAGAGGAAATGGAAGTTCTGGGAGATTTGTATGACATGAATACACTCATGTAGTTCATAAGTGGCAAAATGAGGATGCAGACTCTTGTTTATATTACTATTATTATTAGGTGCCTTTGAGTTGGTTCTGATTCATAGCAACCTTATGCACAATGGAACACATACTGCAAGGTCATGCTCCATCCTCAGTATTGTTGGTAAGCTTGAGCCCATTGCTGCTGTCACTAAGCCAATCCATCTCCTTGAGGGTCTTCCTTGTTTTCACTGACCTACTTTACCAAACATGATATCCTTCTCCAGGTTCGGGTCCCTCCTGAGGAGATGTCCAAAGTATGAGCGGTGACATCTGGCCATCCTGACTTCTAAGGAGCATTCTGGCTATACTTCTTCCAACATAGATTTGTTTGTTCTTCTGCCAATCCATTGTACTTTTAATATTCTCCTCCAACACCCAAACTCAAATGCATCAATTCTACGTTCTTGCTTATTCATTGCTCAACTTTCAGATGCTTGTGTGTTGGTGGCTTATGTGTTGCTGCAATCTGGAAGTTATGCCACTGGTATTTTAAATACCAGCAGGGTCACCCACAGTAGGTTTCAGCTGAGCTTCCAGACTAAGACAGACAGAAAGAGAGACGAACTACTTTTGAAAATTTACTCACTGAAAACCTTTTGACTAGCAGTGGAACACTGTTATCCCCAGATTATTGAATATTGAAACATAATGAAAAGCACCAGAATATTGTTAGATATAATGACAGAAGATGAGCCTCTCAGGTTGGAAGGTACTTACTTAAAGTAAAGATGACCATGATGATGTGAATGGAGTAAAGCCCTTGGGACTTTCATTTGCTGATGGGTAACAACTCAAAATGAAGAGAAACAGCTGAAAAATCCATTAGCAATCAGAACATGGAATGTACAAAGTATGAATCTAAGTAAACTGGAAATTGTAAAAAATGAAATGGACATATAACATTTAAATAGCATATAAACATTGATATCCTAGGCATTAGTGAGCTGAAATGGACTCGTATTGGCCATTTTGAATATGACAATCACATGGTTTACTATGCTGGGAATGACAAATTGAAGAGGAATGGCATCATATTCATCATCAAAAAGAACATATCACTATCAGTTACGAGGTACAACACTGTCTTTGATAGGATAATAGCCATATGCCTGCAGGGAAGACCAGTTAATAACACTTTATATCATTCAAATTTATGAAACAACCACTAAAGCCAGTGATTATGACATTGAAGAACTCTATCAACTTCAGTCTGAAATTGATCAAACATGCAATCAAGCTGTATTGATAATTACTGGTGAATGGAATGCAAAGGTTGGCAACATAGAGGAAGGATCAGGAGTTGGAAAATATGGCCTTGGTGATAGAAACGATGCTGGAGTTTGCATGATAGAATTTTCTAAGACCAATGACTTGTTCATTGCCAATACATTTTTTAAACAACATGAAAAGACAACTATGTATATGGACCACACAAGATACAATACACAGAGATCAAATTGACTACATCTGTGGAAAGAGATGGTGGAAAAACAAGGCTAGGGGCAAATTGTGAAACAGACTTTCTCACATGAAAATTCAGGCTGAAGCTGAAGAAAACGAAAACAAGTTCACAAAAGCCAAAATATGGCCTTGAATATATCCCACCTGAATTTAGAGATCATCTTAAGAACAGATTTGATGCATTAAAAGACAACCATTTTACCCCCCTCTAAGACTGAAACTGAAAGGAAACACATGAGCAGGCATGCAAGCTTGTTGGCAACCATGTTGGTCTACTGGTGAGTGGAAGAGGGGGAAGGGCAACAATGAAGAAATGATCTGAGTTCAATGACATTCCATAGACTCCCGTTGACCTGGAGATGAGAGAGAGAAGAGGAAGGGCTGGTTGGTTCATAGTGTGGTGAGATCTTGGGACTCCTGAGCCCATGGGCAAGGTCATAGCCATGGAGGGCTAGAGAGTGAAGCATCCAGCTGATATGAAGCGAGAGGGAGATGCACAAAAATGCCCAAACTTGCAGATAATACCCATTTGACCTAGACTCGAGGGCTTTATAATCAGAACTTGACTAGAGAAAGATTAAAAAAAAATTTTTTTGATAAAGTAAACAAGTATAAACTGCTACAATTTAATGAACTTAATCTATACTTATGGATGTAGTAGCTCAAAATGCCAATTGAGAGGGAAGGAGTCTTCACATCAAGTATCAATCCTATCCCTTCTGTATACAGAGTGGGTAGGGACAGGCAATTTAATCATTGGCTATCTAAAATGAGGGGGCAATAAAGGCATGAAGGGTCTGGTGAAAAGAGATGGGGATAAGATTCTTATGATTCAATAGTGAGTAATTGTTATCATGACTAATTGCGACTGTCACAACTGTAAAGTTAGAAGTTTTGTAACAAAATGAGGGAATTGTTAATCTTACAGTCCAGAAACAGAGGACCCTACGACCACCAAGAGAGAAGCACAAGCAGAGTGCAGGACCCTGTCCAGAGAAGCAACAACACCAGAGGTGGAGGCAGAGATGAGGACATGGAGAGAGGAAGCAGCTGAGGACTCTGGATTCATGGAAAGAAAGGGACTGGGTGCTGGCAGCTAGGAGGCAGGCTTGCAGAATGTGCCCTTGTTTAAATTATTATACATTCCTGAGTGTTTCTGTGTATACCCCCCCACCCCCACAAAAAAAAAAAAAGAAAAAAGAAAGAAAGAAAGAAAGAAAAGAAAACCAACCAGGGAATGGAAGCAAATACTGTTGAATGATGATGCACAGAGGAGATTGTTATCATTGCAATGAAATGTGAAACGATGGTGCAAAGCCTATGTTCTCCCATGTAAACTATCACTCAGTTCACAATAAAGACTAAAAAAGAATGAAGGAAAATGGATACTTTTGTTCTCTAATTTGGTAGGAACTTTGTAAAAGACAATATGTACCAGAAGTTTTTAAAACAAACAAACAAAAAGAACCTCATACAGGAAGAAAGCAAAAGGTCATTGACAAAACAAGAGAGAAGGAAAAGACCGAAATGGATGTCAGAAGAGACTCTCCAGCATTGAGATGCTGAAGCAAATGGAAGAAGTGAGGACGTATAGGAGCTGAACAGAAAATTTCAAAGATCAGCTCGAGAAGACAACATCAAATATTATAACAAAATCTGCAAAGACCTGGAGTTAGAAAACCAAAACGGAAAACACGCTCAGCATTTCTCAAGCTGAGAGAACTGAAGAACAAATTCAAACCTCGACTTGCAGTACTGATGGATTCTATGGGCAAAATACTGAATGATGAAGGAAGCATCAAAAGAAGATGAAAGGAATACACAGAGTCACTGTGCCAAAAGAAATGGTAGCTATTCAACCATTTCAAGAGGTAGCATATGATCTAGAGCCAGTGATTCTGGAGGAAGAAATTCAAGGTGCATTGAAGTCATTGGCAAAGAACAAGGCACTGGGAATTGATGGAATACAACATGAAACCTTTCAACAAAGTGAGGCGGTACTAGAGGAACTCACTTATCTATGCCAAGAAATTTGGAAGACAACTACCTGCCCTACTGAATGGAAGAGATCTGTATTTGTGCCCATTACAAAGAGAATGTGGAAACCATCGGACAATACCATTGATATCCCATGCAAATGAAGTTTTACTAAAGGTAAAACTTTTAGAAAGAAATGGCTGCAACCATACATTGACAGAGAACTTCCAGAGGTTCAATCCAGTTTCAGGAGAGGATGTGGAATGAGGGATATCATCACTGATGTCAGATGGCTGAAAGCAGAGAATACCAGAAATATGTTTGCCTGTGCTTTATTGACTACACAAAGGCTTTTAATTGTGTGGATCATGACAAGCTATGGACAACATTGCAAAGTATGAGTATTTTGGAATACTTAATTGTGCTTATGAAGAACCTATAAATAGACCATGAAGCAGTTGTGTGAATAGAACAAGGGAACAATTAATGGTTTAAAATTACAAAAGGTATGCACCAGGGTTGTATCTTTCACCATACTAATTCAGTCTGCAGGCTCAACAAATAATCTGAGGAGCTGGATTATATGAATAAATACATGACATTAGGATTGGAGGAAGATTCACAAACAACTTGCAATATGCAGATGATACAACTTAGCTTGCTGAAAATGAAGTGGACTTAAAATATGTAGTGATGAAGATCAAAGACCACAGCCTTCGGTATGGGTTGCACCTCAAGTAAAGAAAACAAAAATCCTCACCACTGGACCAATAAACATCTTTATAAATGGAGAAAATTTTTAAGTTGCCAAAGACTTCATTGTATTTGGATCAAACATCAACACTCAAAGGTGATGG
>NW_006408655.1:41755-42800 GCF_000296735.1 Chrysochloris asiatica
GTATATACCACCTGCTTTTCTCCAAACCAAGATATGAGCTTAGTTTGTCCCCATGTTTGATTCTAATGTCCTTACACAGTGCAAATGTCCTGGTAATCTACTCCTGAAAAATCAGCCACTGAAAACCCAGTGGTGCACAGTTCTACTCTGTCACACATGGAGTGGCCACGACTCAGAATCAACTCATCTGCAATTAGTTTGGTTTATTTTCTAATAAATAATACAGCCTCCTATTATAAGAGTTTGTGTTTTGGTAATAGCATTTTCATTTTAACTTGGTTGAGTAATTGAATCCAAGCTCAACCATTTGGTTCTAGAATATATCTTCATCCTTCCTTAATATCCCAGAATAACATTTGTTCCATGTTTAGTTGTCTATCACCTCTCCTCAGTGATTCTTTAAATATTACCTGTAGTGGCTATCCAGTTATACCTGTGAAGAACACTTAGTACTTAGCAGATAATGTATTTGCATCTAGAGAACTGAATTTATTTAAAGGGATGCAGTAATCTCCAAACTAGCTTTTCATCTGCCTTGGATTTCCATTCTCTCTCTATTGAGCTAGATGTTTCCTGTTGGAGATCATTGCCCTCGCAAAGGGAAGTTGGAAACAAAAGAGGACTGGAGTAGTTCTAATTTCCCCACTGTCTGTGAACAATATCCAATCGGCCTCAAGCAATGAGCTATCCCTTTCTTGTCTTTACTTAAAGTATGGGTGTCAAAACCATCAAAGATCCATTGTATGTGTTAGCCTTTTTCACAATCTTCTTACAACTTCAGGCCACCCTTTTCTGAGTACATCCTAGTTAAGCACCCCTTCTTTATCTTTCCACATATCCTTTCTGAATCTGAGATTATACATTCATGCTAATTTCTTTCATTTACATTTATATTGTTAAATTTTAACTTTTAAAGCATTTTTCCATCTACAATCTTTAACAAGCATTGGATATCTTTTCCAAGCATATAAAAATAAGACTCTAAGATGATGATTACGATATAAAGTTTTATATACATATAACAATATATATGTCTATATATAAC
>NW_006408655.1:68975-87891 GCF_000296735.1 Chrysochloris asiatica
GTCTTCACTGATGATATGGAGCTTTTCCATCTTCTCTTTCCACAGATGTAGTCTATTTGATTTCTATGTGTTCCATCTGGCGAGGTCCATGTGGAGGGTGGGTGATAGCCACATTTAAAAAACTTTGCTAAGGGTATAAAAACCACAAGTCAGTGCAAGTAATACTGGACGCTGCATGCTAGAGAAACTTGTTGGGTGTGGTTCTATAGGATAAGCACTAGACTGCTCACCACGAGGTCAGTGGTTCAAACCCACCAGCCTCTCCTCAGAAACCCTGTTACAGGGGCACTATGAGTTAGAACTGACTCTACCAACACTTAACAACTACAGAGAATAACTATGGTTCTCAAACTCCTTTGCTGGAATCCATTTCTGTCTAATAAGATTTCATGCAAATCCTTAATGATGTAAGAGAGGGCTCTCTGACTGAGGCACAAAGGGGAACCCAGAGCATCACCTGATCAGCTCCACCTCTCACCTTCCTCTGAGAGAGCCTGAGGCCCTTTACATTACTAGGCTAGTTTGTCTCCTGAGTGCCTGCAGCTAAAAGAATGGAAAGATGTACTAGGGAAAGCATTCAGATTCTTGTACTGAAGGTCAGGTAGATTCCAACCTGAGAAATAGGAGAAAGAAAAAAAAAAAAATTTTTTTTTTTTAAGCATGTATTTTAAGCCATATTTGTAACCTTTATATAAAGGGAATTTCTTCACAGTGCTGTTTTAAAGATATTTTAAGCACATCACTTCAAGGTGAGACCTGAATAATGATATACAGATTTAGAAGTGATCATTTTCATGAACACTAAAAGTTTAGTTTTAAAAAGGGGTGATGGTGATGGCGGCGGTGGTGGTAGTGTGCAGCGGAGTCAGTTCCAACTCATAGTGACCCTCACAGGGTTTCCGAGGCTATAAATGTTTACGGGAGCAGAAAGCCTCATCTTTCTCTCATGGAACAACTGGTAGTTTCAAAATGCTCACCTTGAGGTTAGCTGCCCGACTCATAACCACTATGCTACCAGAGCTTCTTTTTTAAAAGGGGAGAGGGTTATAATTTACATTTATTTGAATTTTTGAAAAATGTTGATTGCCCAGACTACAGTGAAGGAAGCATAAACTAGAAGAAGAGCATGCAGAGTCTGCTATAAAGACAAGAGAAACCCACACAGCTTGTGTTGGGGTCCTTTCCGTCATACAAACAGCCTTGGAGATTGGAGTCCTGAATTCAAGTCCCAAGTCTTACACCTACTATCTGTGCCACATTAGGAAAATCATTTAAATGTTATCTTCCTCATTTTGTTCATTTGTAAAAGAGGAATTTATTCATCAAATATTGACTGCATTCCTATTATGTACTAGTGGCATTGTGGGTTAAGCATTGGACTGCTAGCCATAAGTTTTGTGGTTTGAACCCACCCACCAGACACTCCTCAGGAGAAAGATTTACAGTTCAGAAAGCCAGTAGAACGGTTCTACTCTGTCTTATCGGCTAGATAAGGCAGTGTGTGTTTAAGACCCTCAACAAGATGGGCTGACACAGTGGTAGCAACAAGGGCTTAGCCATAACAATTGTGAGGACGGTAAAGGACCAGACAGTGTTTCATTCAATTGTATCTGGGGTCACTATGAGTCAGAACTGACTCACAGGCACCTAACAACATTCATGTGCCAGATGCTATTCCTTGCACAGTTACAAATGAAAGGGGCAAAATTCCTTACTCACATGAAGTTTGCTTTCTATTAGGAGGAGACAATGAAAATAAAACATATATTATGTCATATAGTGTTAAAAAAGAAGGCAGGGAAAGAGTCAGATTCCAAGGTGGGGTTGCAACGGTCAGGAGTGTAAAGAGGGAAGCCCACTAGCTGATGACTTGACAAAAGAGAGCAGGTTGGGTGACAATTGGGAGTGAGGGTCAGGAGCAGCGGTACAGGCAGGCAAAGGACACTGTTAGAGAAAAGTTTGCACAGAGCATGGAATAGTCTAGAAATAGCAAGGAGCTCTGTATATACGGCTGGAACATGGAGATGAGTTGAAAAGGATGGAGTCAGAGAGGCAGTAGGGGCCAGATTGTAGTATGAGTCATAAGCCCCTGGGAAGCCTTTGGCTGCTGCTCTGAGATAAGGAGTCATTAAAGAAAAGTAACAAGATGTAGTTTACCTGTAAGAGAACCACTCAACATGCTGTTTTGAGAACAAACACTAGTTACAGAGGAAATTACAATAATGTAGGCCATGGGGTGTTTATGTGCCTCTTCTGCCCCACTGAGTTGCTATGACCTAATGCATAGGAACATCCATTTCAAAACATTGCATATATTTAGGGTTTGTTATCATTGTCAGTGTCTGGTCTTTAAGCTGAAAATAGCTGAGGATGGCAGAATAGAGTCAGCAAACACAGTTTCATATTATGAGCACACAATGATACATATGCACTTTCAACTTTTCAAAGAATGGACACTGGATTGGTGGCATATTAACAGCTTGCTTACTGGACCAAGGGAAAGGATATATTAGACAAGGGACTGATCACATCCCAGCTTTTCTGGTTTCTTTGTATGATTTGTGGAACTAATGAAAATTTCACATCTGGTAATAAATAGCCTCTACTCAGTCTGTCCTCAACAAGATAACATATTTCTACATCAAACTGTTAAACACACACACACAGCCTTACTTTAATAATTATCAAACACCGGTAGTGAAATAAATCACAGGGTACCATTAACGTCTGTAAGGTTGAAGTGCTAACTCAATGCAGATCCAGAACCACAGCAACCTACAGGACAGAGCAGAACTAGCCCAGAGGGTGTCCAAGCCTGTAAATCTTTAGGGAAGCAGACAACTACACCTACAGAGTGGCTGGTGGCTTCCAACGTCTGACCTCTCCCTTAGCAGCCAAGTGCTTAAAATGTTTGCTTTATTAATAATAGAAGAAATTAAAACAGATATTTTCACCAATCAAATTAACAACACCAAAGGAAAAACAATCATAATAGTGCAAGAAAAGCTATGATGAAACTGAAAATCTTACCTACAACTGGTGCGAGTCTAAATTTTTATAATCTTTCTAGACTAAAGAAGCTCTGGTACCTCTGAAAGATGAGCACTGGATGCTAACCACAGTTCAAAGCCACAAATAGCTCTGTGGGAGAAAGATGAGGTTGTCTGCTCCCACAAGACTAACAGTCTCAGAAACCCTGTATAGGGTTTCTAGGAATTAGAATCAATTCGATGGCTGTGGGTTCTAGACTACAATATGTCAACATGTATCAAAACCTTTAATAGGTAGTATCTGCTGGTAGTGATGATATGTCTATATTCAATCTTGTTGTTATTAAGTGCCATCATAGCAACCATGTCTAGGGTTTCTGAGGCTATAAATCTTTTGCCAGATCAGAAAGCTTCACCTTTCTCCCACAGAGTGACTGGTGGGCTCAGACTGCCGACCTTGTTACTCACAGTCCAGTGCTTATTCTCTACACTCACTGCCACAGTCTTGTAAAATAAAAATATATTAAACAAATAAACCTAGAAATTAATACATGATTCTACCCTATAGAGCACACTTCTATCCTGACATAAATGTGATCACCATGAGTTGGAATTAATTCAGTGACAATTGGTTTAAATTGAGGCAAATAATATGAAGGAAAAGAACTAGAACTAAATACTTTAGACTATCCATAAAACAAAAAAGGTTCCCCAATCCTGCTGTTCCTCATGAGGAACCTGTACACTGACCAAAGGGCAGTTGTTTCAACAGAACAAGGGAACAATGAATTTTTTAAAATTAGGAAAGGTGTGCACTAGAGTTGCATTCTTTCAACACACTTATTCAATCTGTATGCTGAGCACATAATCTGAGAAGCTGGATTATAGGAAGAGACTGTGGCATCAGGATTAGAGGAAAACTCATTAATAACCCACAATACGTAGATGATACAACCTTGCTTGCTGAAAGCAAAGAGGACTTAAAATACTTACTGATGAAGATCAAAGACCACAGTCTTCAGTATGGTTGCACCTCAATGTAAGAAAAATAAAAATTCTCACCACTGGGCCAATAGACAACATCCATATAAATGGAGAAAGATAGAAGTTGTTCAAAGACTTCATCTTGCTTGAATCAACCTCAGCACTGTGAGGACCAAGGTGCACCTTACCCAAACTATGGTATTTTCAATAACATCATATGCATATAAAGTTGGACAGTGAAAAAGGAAGACCGTAGAAGAATAGATGCATTTTAGTTATGGTGTTGGTGGAAATATTGAAAGTGCCATGGGCTGCCAAAAAACAAACAGATCTGTGTTTGAAGAAGTGTAGCCAGAGTGCTCCTTGGAGGCTAGGATGGCCAAACTTCATCTCTCATACTTTGGACATATTGTCAGGAGGGACCAGTCACTGGAAAAGGATATCATGTTCAATAAAGTGGAGGGTCAGAGAAAAGAGGAAGACCCCGAATGAGATGAATTGGCACAGTTGCAGCAACAACAGACTCAAGCGTACCAACTACTGTGAGTTTGGAGCAGGATCAGGCAGTATTTCTTCAGTTGTGCATAGAGTAACTATGAGTCGGTACCCACGCTATGGCACATCACAACACACCTGCTGTATATGGTTTCCACAGAGTGACTGGTACTTTGAACTGTTGACCTTGTGGTTAATTGTCCAGTAGCAGGTTGTTTTTCAATGGTGCAGTACTAGGGGATTTTCACTTGGTATTTTTCATATTTTTGGTCTTTAAGCTGAAAACAGCTGAGCATGGCATAATGAACTTTTCATATTTTTATAATCAGAAATTTTTAACAGGCTAACTTTTTTAAAATTTTGAATTTAATATCACTTTAAACCTACAAGGCCAGGAAATTATTTTATTCAAGGAAGACTGACTAAAGGGGACATCCAGTCATACAACATCGGGAGGGTCACACCTTTAGTTGAAAGTGTTTGGAGAATAGGAAAAGTTGATAAATAAATAGTACTATAATGTGCTGGACGGCAAAGTTGGTTTGAACTGCAAGGTCAGTGGTTCAAGCTCACCAGGCGCTCTCTGGAAACCCTATACAGGGTCACTATGAGTAGGGACCAACTTGACGGCACTTAATAACAACAAGCCCTCCAGAGCTCTGGTAGTGTAGTGGTTATGAATCAGGCTGCCAATCTGAAGGTCAGCAGTTGGTTCCATGGGAGAAACATGACACTTTCTGCTCCTGTAAAGATTTACAGCCTCCGATACCATATGCAGGACCACGATGAGTTGCAGCCAACTTCACAGCACGTAACCACCACCACCATTTAAGCCCTGGTGGCACACATGGTTAATCGATCAACTGCAAACCATAGAAGGAAGACCTGGAAATCTGATCCCATAAGGATTAGAGCCAAACAAGAAAATCCTGTGGGCAAGTTCTAGTCTGTTACCTAGAGTCCTGGTGAGTCAGAATGCATTAAATACTATTTAAGTCCTGCTGTCTCAAGTTCTTAGTGATCCCTCCAGATGAGTGGTTCCCAAATACACCCAAGGATCATCTGATGATAATTATATGATGCGCTTGCTAGATAGGCAGACTGCAGAGCCTGGGGGTGGGGGGTGGGGGGTGAAGGGAGCAGGCAGCAATCTGCACATAAATTAGTTCCCCTGAGATTTTGTGTGCTAATCATCTCTGCCCTGATTGGTTTCACAGGCAGGAACCCTTCAGAGAAGAGAATGGTTTATTGTGTTTCTTTGGTTTTATTTTTATTTTTAATTACAAAGTCCCAGTTTGTCCTTTGTGGGCACCATCGTTGCTTCAAATTACACTTATGAGACTAAGAAGACAATTTCAACCAGAACATCCAGTATCCTTTTTGACACTTTCTGTGACAACAAAAGAGACTAGAAGCATTCCTATAATCCAACATAGAAAAAGAGTCATTTTACTCTTAGAGGCTAAGTTAATATTATGCATCTATATGACTTTAGAGTACCGGTGTGGCACTGTGGGTTAATGCGCTGGCCTGCAAGGTCAGTTTGAACCACAAGGTTGGCTGTTCAAGCTCATCAGCTGCTCCTCGGAAACCCAATATAGGGTCGCTATAGATCGGAACTGACTCGATGGCACTTAACAACAAAAACAACTGTTAACTGATGGTACCTGGAGGGGACTGCAATCCCTGTAATGAAGAAAAGTATATGATATGGTGAATGTATATGATCTGCTCAGTAAACCTTCACTCACTTCACACTAAAGTTTTTAAAAAAGATATTAAACAATAACTAAAAGCTTCATGATAGTTTTGCTTTGTGACTCTACGTCTTATACCTACCTACATGATTTAAAAGAAAAATGCATAATAATTACAAGTGTATGTGTTACTGAGCATATAACATATAAATGTATGATCTCTGACAACAACGTAAAGGGTATAGGAGGAAGAGAGAGGAACAGAGATTTTGTACATTATTAAAGTTATGTTCATTTAAACTAGGTTGTTATAAATTAAGGATATTATATGTCATCCCCATGATAACCACCTAGAAAATACCTGAAAATAGATACACAAAGAATTGAGAAGGAAATTTAAATGATTCACTGTAAAATAAATAAATCAACTAAATACAAAAGATGGCAGTATTAGACCAGTCTGGAGCAGCTAGAAGAACAGAAGATACTTCTTGAAAGAAAGACCAGCAGGAAAAAAATCAAAAACAATTAACAGCAGTCCAATTGACTACTACAAGGACAAGCAAGTTGCTCCTCAGGGAGCCATCAAGGCAAGCGGTCAGGTCCCCTCAAGGCAAACCCCTTTCCAAGACTGAAACTCAACTGGAATACAGTAGAAGGTATGTGGTCCTGCTGCTGACCACATTGGTCACAGATAAGGGGAAGTGGGGGAAAAACAGCAATGAAGTTGTGAACTAAGTCTGACCACATTCAGTAGACTCCTGTTAACCTTGATTGATGAGAGCTGGGTACTCCTAGGCCCAGGGGCAGGGACATGGCTCCAGAGGACTAGAATGGAGTGTGAAGCATCCAGCGGATATGAAGTGAGGGGAGATGCACAAGAACACCCACACTTGCAAATAGTACTCATTTGACCTGGCATCAATGGCTGGATGACCAGAACACATTTAGAGGAAGAAAGAAGAGGAAGAAAAAAAAAAGGAAGCGTAACCCACTACAAGTGGCTGAACTTGACCTATGCTTGTGGATGCAGTATGACAAAGGAGCGGACAAATCTCTACATTGAGATTTCCCATCCCCTTGTTACACAGGGTCGACAGGAATGGGGAACTTACACATTGGCTACCCAAAATGGGGGAACTGCAAAGGCAAGAAGTGAATGGCTTAAAAGCTTTCAATAGGGAACCTAGCTCCACAGGATACAGGGAAAGGTAGAATTTAGAATCTCCAATGAATTGTTTCCAACCTGTCTGGATGGAGTTAATAAAAGGCCATGGGGAAAGGACTCCTGTGGTTCAGTAGGGAATGATTGCTATCAGGTCTGACAGGGAGTGTTGGAAAGGTAAATGTAAATGTTTGGTAACAAAAGGAGGGGAGTGGCTGATTTTGCAGTCTAGGAGCAGAGGTCCCTGGAACCATCAAGGGAGAAAAGTGAAGTGGGAGACCCTGCCTGGGAAGGCAGTGACACTAGGGATGGAGGCAGAGATGATGAAGTGGACAGGAGTGGCTGGGGACTCTGGACTCAGGGAGGGAGAGGAGCTGTGGGCTGGTGGCCGGGGTGGGGGCATATATGGGGTGTACCCTTTAGTTGTTTGATGATGCATGCAGGGGATTGTGATCATTGCAATCAAACAAATAGGACGAATGGAAAGATAATGTTTATCCATGTAAACTAACAAATAATTCACAATAAAAACTAAAAAAAAAAAAAAAGATGGCAGTATTAGAAGAAATGAAGAACAAGAAAAAATAAGATACAAATAAAACAGCAGAAGTTCATTCATCCTTCTCAGTCATTACTTTAAGTGTAAATAGTCTAAACATTTCAATTGAAAGGAAGAGAATGACAGACCTGATAAGGAAACATGACCCAATTACATACCGTCTATAAGAGACTTAGTATAGGCCTAAAGATCCTAATAGTTTGAAAATGAAAGGATGGAAAAAAAAAAATATGCCATGCAACTAGTAACCAAAAGAGAGCTAGGTTGGCTAAATTAATACCAGACAAAATCAATTTCAAGTTCAAAATCTATTGTAATAGTTAAACAAAGATGTTACATAATAAGAAAAGAGGCACTTCACTAAGAAGATGTAACAACTACAAATGCATATGCTCCCAACAATTGAGACTCAATATATAATAACCAAACTGACAGAACTGAAGGTAATAAAAGACAGTTCTATAATAATAGTTGGATATTTCAAAATATCACTTTCAAGAAAAAAAAGAACATCTAGACAGAAAACTAACAGTAAAACTGAGGACTTGAACACTATAATCCAACTAAACCTAGCAGACATATGTAAAGCACTCTAGCCAACTACCAGGAGTCCTGGTGTGTCACCATAGGATAATCACTCCACCACAAGACCGGCTTGAACTGCAAGGTCAGCGGTTCAAACTCACCAGCCATTCCTCAGAAACCCTGCTCAGGGTGGCTATGAGTCAGAACCAACTGGATGGAACTTAGCAATATCAACAACAATCCAACTACATCAGGATATACATTTTTCTCCAGTGCATATGGATCATATGTTAGGTCACACAAAAAATGCCAATTAATCACATGTAAAAACAAGGGAACAAAATACAATCACAGTTCAGTATATGGCTCACCTGTAAAATGTATTGATCGACTCACAATAATAGAAGCTGAATATAGAAAGTGATGGGGAAGAAAAACATTTGTGTGTTTTTTGATGGAGGAATAGATAATAAGAAAGCTACAGTCTACTTCTGTGATAAATAAATTTTAACATATAAGTCTTTTCTTTCTGGTTAACATATTAGTCTTAAATTTAGAAAATTAAGGAGAAAAATTTGAAGCAAATAATTCTGAAATATGGAGGTAAATATCAGAAAAAATAACTGAAGGGGTTGAACGTATTGCCCCAAGGATGGGCAAGAGGGTGTAGAGAACTGCAATTTTTAATTTTTAACTTTGTATGACAAATAGATGACACTTAGAGAAATAGCACTTACTAAGTGCTAGACACTAGTCTAAGCCATATTTTTTCCTAGAATAAATTATTTAATTGTACTTTCAGTTTTTTATATTTTAATGCATTATTCAGTAAAAAACTGAACTGGTTTTTTGGAGTCCCTAAGTAATGCAAAATGTTAATGCACTCACTGATAACCAAAAGTTGGATGGTTAAGTCTGCTCAGAGGCACCTCAGAATAAAGGTGTGGTGATCTAGTTCTAAGAAATTACCTGTGGAATACAGATCTACTCTGATATTTGAGTCTCTATGAGTTGTAGTCAACTTACTGGGCAACTTTACAGGTACTTATGTTTCAAATTACATAACTTAAATATGTATGAGGTTTGTTGTCTGTTCCAACCCACAGTGACCCTGTATAGGGTTTCCAAGGTACAGCTGGTGAGCTTGAACCGCTGACCTCTGCAACTTTGCAGTCCAGTGTAATACCCCACAGTGCCACATCCACACATGTATGAGGTTTGGGTGTTCCTAAATTAATATAAAGTTTAATTCATATTAGAGGACATACCACCGATGACCTGGAACAGTACTGCTTTTGTTGTTGTGAAGTGCCATCGAGTCAGTAGTCAGTTCCGACTCACAGTGACTCTGTATAGAGTTTCTGAGGAGCACCTGGTGAGCTTGAACTGCTGACCTTGCAGTCCAGTACATTAACCCACAGCGCCACACCAGGACAGTGTGGATAGGCAGAACTAGCTAGAATTTGCTTTGAGTAGTCTTCTAAGACACAAAAAGGAACACTTGTATATTGGACATCTATTCTGTGCCAGGCTCTGAATGTATTACATATATTGTGTCCTTCAATTAGGACACACTTGAGAGCTAGATAAAAGGTATATATGAGAAGACAGGTAAATTTCCTAGGGATTGACACTCAAAATGGATTAAAGAGAAGAGAAACTAGATTTAGCGCCCTCCATCCTGGCCTCTTCGGGACTTTTATTTCTCTTTGCCCAAACAACTCTCGCACACAGCAGCCACTACACCAACTACTAAGATGATGTGCTCACTCAAGAAATATGCTACTTAAACCCACCAAAACTCAGCCACTTCCCTCCACACTTCAGTTAAGAGAAGTTACCTTGAATTTCCAAAACTGTGGTAAGTCTACCTCCACTGAAGGTTTGGAATTCTTTCCACATTACATGAAAGTTGCCCTCCTACATCACAAATAAAAATAAAACCCACTGCAAGTAATCCAATTCCACGTTATAGAGACCCTATAGGACAGAGTAGAGAACCCCATTAGGTGTCCACAACTGTCATCTTTATGGGAGCAGACTGTTAGAGAGTTCTCATGAAAGAAGGCTAGTGGGTTTGAACTTCTGACCTTTCTGTACCACTGTGCCACCAAGACTCCTTGCTTTACAAATAACATATGTCAATTCAGGTCATTGAAATCCACTGCCAACAAGTCAATTCCAACTCAAATCAACCCTACAGGACAAAGTACAACTTTTACTGAGTGTTTCAAAGACTAAATCTTACAGGAGGTGTGGTGGTGTGCCATGGAGTCAGTTCCGACTCATAGCGACCCTGCATAGGGTTTCTGAGGCTATAAATTTTTACAGGAGCAGAAAATCTCCTCTTTCTCCTGCAGAACGGCTGATAGTTTCCAACTGCTGACCTTGAGGTTTAGCAGCCCAATTCATAACCACTATGCTACCAGAGTTTCTTTGCAGGAGTAGACATCCTCATCTACTCACCTAAGTTGGATTTGAAGCACCAACTTGCAGTTACAAGCCCAATGTCTAACTCCTAGCACCAGCTGGGATCCTTCATATCATTGAAGGTACATGCAAACCCCATTATATGAGTCGCTCTTTCAAAACTTGAGGGTGATGGGTTTGAACCACCGATCTTTCAGTTAGCAGCTGACCACTGTAACTACTGCACCACCACAGACCTTTACCTTTCCACATCTCAGTTCAGGTCATTACAAATTCAAGCAAATCTCACAGTATGACTCAATCTTCAATACTTCAGGATTCAAACTTGCAATGTTTCTCTTTAAATTTCTCCTCCACTCCCACCTCATGGGTTTTTAACTCAGGCCTGTAATCATTGCAATCGGTAATAATTTCCTAACTGGTTTTTTTGCCTTCAGTTTCTTTCACTTTCGATTCATCTTTCCACACAGGGGGATGCTTACAATACACCCTGTTATGAATTGGATTGTGTCCTCCAAAAATAAATGTTGTAAATTTGAACCTCTATGCCTGCGGTTATGATCCGATTTGGGAATGAACTGCCTTTGTTGTTTTAATGAGGCAGGATTAGTGTAGAGTCTGTCTTGACTCAATCTTTTTTGAAATATAAAAGAGATTAAACAAGCAAGCTAGCCAACAGAGATGGGTGAAGAGAGATGTCAAGTTACATGAAGACTGCCTAGGAACAGAAGCTCAGAAGCGAGAAGGACCTTCCTTGAGTGCCCACAGAGAAAGCCTGCCCCTAGAGCTGGTACCCTGCATTCAAACTTCTAGCTTTCTGAACTGTGAGAAAATACATTTCTGTTCGTTAAAGTCATCCACTTGTGGTATTTCTATTAAAGCAGCATTACAGAACTAACACACACCCCAACCGATCAAAATCATAGGGTTCATGGTACAGGGCAGGTACATGTTGCACGTATCTGCTGAGCCAGGTACCCACCTCTGGTACTCCTGGGGGGAGGGAAAATGAAGGGGGACACTTGTCTTTGAGCTTGGCTACAGGTCTTCCAATCTTTAATAACCGATATGAGTATCTGCTCTGGCTCCCCCATTATTCCCACAGCCATCTTTCTAAACGACAAATCTCATAATATATTCACATCTGAAAATCCTTCAGTAAATTTCCACTAGCTGTAAATCAATCCCAGTCACCATCAAGTCAACTCTGACTCATGGCAGTCACATGCTTGTTGGAACAGAACTGTGCTTGATAGTTTTTTGTAATAGCTGATTTGGGGGGAATTAGTTTGCCCAACTGTCTTCCAAGAACCTCTGGACTCAAACATCCAACCTTTAGGTAAGCAGCCCAGTGTGTTAACCTTTTATACAACCCAGAGACTCCATCTGTAAAATAGCACCTGAATTATTTAATGAGTTCCTTTTGGTTTCTAGTCACTGCCTGCTTTAAATCTTGTGCGTACCACTCCTCAATCGACATTTTGGGTTATGTTCAGCTTCACATATCCCCAAACCTTTGCACATGCCATGAACATCTACTTCCTTCTTTGCCCATGGAACTCCTATTTATCTTTCAAGACTCAATTCAGGCACCCTTACCTGCCAAGCTTTCCCTGACTTCCCTCAGTGAGGCTGCCACAACTCCCTGGACAGATTTTCACCACAGCACTTAGAGTGGACTGTCACAACATATGCCTGTCTCTCCCTCTCCACCCTGTGGGCTGTGTCTGCAGCTTAGTCAGTATTATGTCCATAGATCCAGGCACTCTATCACATAGCAGAGCCTCAGAAAATGTTTAAAGTTCAGAGGATTTATATGCTGTGACACAACACTGCTGAACTGAACTTAGCAACTGCCTCCCTAAGGAAAGGAGGACGTTTTTACCCAAATCAAATTAAGTACCCCCTGCATATCCACCTTTCTGGCTCCCAGGCTCTAAGATAAGACTACAGGTCCTCTGTAGCGTAAATATCCACTGAATGGATGAATGAAGCCATTAATAACCTTTGACTGTGTGCTGGAGTCAGTAATGCTGGGAAGAAATTTTTCAAAAGCAAAGAAAATCACCTTCTTGAGTGAGTCAGGATAGAATCATTTGGATGCAAACACATTCTTTTCTCTGGGGACTTGATCCTAATAAAACTCATGGTGAGTGGGATGAATGCTTGAGTTCCTTGGACCACCCTTACAGAACAGTACAACTCTCCAACCATAGCCAATGTGGGGTGGGAATAAGTGGAACCTGTGCTTTTAACCGGGTAGAACACACACACACATGCAAATTAAATAAAGCTGGTAAGAGGTAAATGGTCTGTATTGATTAATTCCACCTTGGGTTAAGTATAATGAGGTCTCAGTGTACTTTCACTAACATGGTTTTTAATTTCACTTGTAACTAGAGAGGGCTACTTTCTGGAGGTGGGCACCTGAACACACTGCTTCAGTCCTTGAGGATGTTCTAGCCCACCCACACAGAGTGAGAAGCTCTAACCACCCAGATTCAGCAACTCGATAATGCTCCCAGCTCTGAAGAAGGTTTCTCACTAGCTTCTTTTCAAGAAGCACTCTGGGACTCCGATAACAGCTAGCCCATTTCTCCATGCATGGCTTATCCTTCATTCCTTATTGCTGCTGCATTTTGACTTCAATTAGCCTGACTTCACAGTTTGAATGGATTCAAAGACCTCCTGTGGGTGAGGCCCTGCCTCCCAGGATGATGGATGGCTCCCAGGCACAGTTCCATCATCCTCACAAGCCTCAGTCACTGCTCTCCTCTCTAGGCTCCCTGCTGTTGTTGTTGGGTGCCACAGAGTTGATTCCAACTCACAGTGATCCCGTGTGATCGAGTAGAACTGCCCCCAGAGGGTTTTCGAGGCTGCAATCTTACGCGAGAGGATCTCCAGGTCTTTCCACCCATGGAGCCTCTGGTGGGTTTGAACCACCAACCTTTAAGTTAACATTCAAGCACGGTTCAAAAAGATCCCAATGCACTTAATGTGGGACACAGGGGCCCTATTTAGCCATCTAGACCCTCATTTCTTAAGGGCAAAAACTGAAGAGAACAGCCTTTGAAGTCAGTTTGCTATTCCTTTCAAGTATTTAGCCAGTGGCAAGTTATTAATCCCTCTGTATTTCTGTTTCTTCTTCTGTTAAACTAGACTATTAATAGTCTTTTATAAACCAAAAAAAAAAAACCAGTACCACTGAGTAGATGCCAACTCACAGCGACCCTATTTAACAGAGTAGAACTACTACTTAGAGTTTCCTTTATGGGAGCAGACAATGTCATATTTCTCCTAAGGAGCAGCTAGTGGGTTTGAACTTCTGACCGGGTGGTTAGTAGTTAGCAGTCCAATGTTTAATCCACCACACCACCAAGGTCCTTTATAATCTTACATAGTTCATAAGAATTAATGCATGTAAAGCTGCTAAACCCTGACACACAGAAATAGCTCAATAATTGTTGAACTGCCTTGATTCTGGTTAGGCTTGATACAATGCCCTACACAGTGTATTGTTAAGTGTCATCGAGTCAATTCTGACTCATATCCACCTAGTATACGGTTTCCGAGGAGCGGCTCATGAGCTTGGACCACTGCCCTTGTGGTGGTGATGGTGGTATGCCGTGGAGTCAGTTCTGACTCATAGCGACACCACATATGGGAGCAGAAAGCTTTATCTTTCTCCCATAGAACGAACAGCTGGTAGTTTCCAACTCCTGACCTTGAAGTTCGCAGCCCGACTCGTAACCACTATGCTACCAGAGCTCCTTACTGACCCTGTTGTTGTTGTTGTTGTTAAGTGCTATCTATCAAGTAGATTCCGACCCATAGAGACCCTATACAGGGTTTCCAAGGAGCAGCTGGTGAGCTTGAAGCAACAACCTTGCAGTTCAAACGGCTTTGCAGTCTGATGCATTAACCCACAGTGCCACACCAGGACTCCCTACATATAGTAGGTATTCATATTTGGGCATGTTTTGGAAGAAGTGCAGCCAGAGTGCTCCTTGGAGGCCAAGATGGCTAAGCTTCGTCTCTCATATTTTGGACATATTGTAAGGATGGAACAGTTGCTGGAGAAGGATGTCATGCTGGGTAAGGTGGAGGGTCAGAAAAAAAGAGGAAGATCCCTAACGAGATGAATTGGCCAAGTGGCATCACTGATGTACTCAAGTGTGGCAGCGGTAGTGAGGTTGGCCCAGGATTGGACACTGTTTCTTTCTGCTGTGCATGGGGTCGCTATGAGTCGGTTCCGACTCGATGGCACCTGACAACAACAGCAATTCTCTATCCTGGAGCTTCTGGATGATACAGTTCATTTGCTCTGATGCTAACTGAAGGGTTGGCGGTTTCAGTTCACCCAGGGGCACCTGGGAAGAAAGACCTGACAATCTTCCAAAAAGCCACCATTGAAAATCCTGTGGAGCACAACTGAAACACATGAGGTTACCATGAGTCAGCATTCACTCGACAGCAACTGGTAGTGGTGGGTTCTCTAAACAGAGATGAAGGAAATTTCATCTATTAGAAAACAGAAATGTAACAAATCTGGATGCTAATAGAAGAATTCTGTGTCCCTTTTCTTGTGTACGTGTCTCACCTCAGCATATTGATGAGGAAAATGTGAATTATCTACTCTTCAGAAAACAAATTGTCTGTCTATCCCAACAACACACCTTTACTTGCATATATGTTAGCTTCCTCTTCTTAAAATCACATACATAAGGTTTACACACTTGCATAAGGCTTACTCACCCCACATATATTAGAACTATAGACACAAATGTGTTTATGTTACCACAAAACTTTATACACATAAAAACTTTAAGTTGATTTTTAGTAGCTTTATAGAGTTTTGTAGTCATCATCGCAATTCAGTTTAAGGGTATTCCCATCAACCCAAAAGATCCGCTGTGCCCTTTTGCAGGTGAAAAGCAATAATCCTAATAAAGACATAATGTCCCACTCAAAGATGCCCTTTGAAAACTACAAAACAGATAATGATCTTCCAAACAGATCTCTTGTGTCCACTGCCTTAATTACCCTGAACTCTCAAACTTTAGGTCTATGACACCCTACTAAAATGTAACTAGCATCCGTCTCTTCCCTTTTCTAGCTATAAAAGTAGATACTTCTCACCTTCATATCTACAATTCCCAAACAGAATTCTCCTTTCCACTTAATAATAACTTTCCATTCTGCTACCTCATTCAATCCTGGTGCCCAGACAGGTAGATAAGAGAACAGACTGCATTGAAACTGCTGGTCCTAACCACTTGCACTGTAGGATAATGCACTGAACCACAAGGTTGATTTGAACTGTAAAGTTGGAGGTTCAAATCCACCAGTCACTCCTTGGAAACCCTACCAATGACTGAAATTAGTCCGAACCTTTTTGACAGCACTTACCAACAACAACAACTCCTAAAACCGCGTTGGTGATGCAGTTCAAACCCACCTGCCACTCTGCTCCAGTAAAGATTTCCCACTTCAGAAACCATATACAGGGTCGCTACGAGTTGGAGCAAACTTGATGGCATATAATAACAACAATTCTTAAAACACACTACTCTGTATACCACCAGGAATATGTCTGCAAAAGTCAGCTGGCTTTCACCATTGTGAAAGCATTAAATGTTGGCTAACTGGAGTTCCTTCTTAGCAGATAACAGAGGACTTGGCACCATCATTTTAATAATACAAAGGGATACCTAAAAGTCTATGGAAAAATGGAATTAAAAGATACTGGAATTTTTTTCATAAACTTTTTGAAACCCCCTCATATAGAGAGCATCATCATTGTTAATTGCTGTCAAGTCAGTTCTTACTTACAGTGATCCTGTATCAGGTTTCCATGGAGCAACTGGTAGGTTTGAACCACCAACCTGTGGTTAAAGTCCAGTGTTGATCCCACTCCACACCAGCACTCTAGAGCTTCATGATACTCTTTGTTAATGCGGGGTTCAAGACTGGATATTTTCAACAGACTCAACACTCCCTATTACTGAGTCAGCTGTACACTTGTTACTCTCTCTTTGCTCCACATCTTCTACCGTAGAACCACTGCCCCCTCCCCTTACCTATGTAAGAGACACTCCTCTCTATGTGAGTGACAAACCTTTATTTGATCAATCCAAAGGATACAAGATGGCACCAAAAAGTTTGGGGACAAATTCCATTAGCTTTTATTTTATTGTTCCACAAACATTTTGAAACCCCCTCTATACTGTCATGAGCTTCAGCATCTAGACTTAACCTTGGGAGAGAGCTTACCCACATTGGGGGGTCATTATGTTGTTGTTAAGTGCTGTCAGGTTGGCTCCACCAACCTTGTGGTTCAAACTGGCCTTGTGGTCCAGAACTTACTCAACAGCACTAGAGTCAGTATGCTGTTGTTGTTAAGAGCCGTTGAGTCGATTCCAATCCATAGTGACCCTGTATAGGGTTTCCGAGGAGCCGCTGGTGAGCTTGAACCACCAACCTTGCAGTTCAAACAACTGGTGCATTACCCCACAGCACCACACCATGACTCCCCCTTTACTATAGAGGATGTGAACTAGCACCCCTACATGGTTTTTATTTGCATTTTCCCACCAATTGCTCCTCAGAAACCCTATACAGGGTTACTATGAGTAGGAACTGACTCAACAACACTTACCAAAAACAATGTCAATATTAAATGTTGTTGTTGTTGTTGTTGTTTCATGTACATAATAGTTATGGAACTGACTCAAGGGTACCTAACAACAGAAACAACAAAATAGATATTTTTTGGTGAAATACCGATTCAATTTTTCTGACCTTATTAAAATAGGATTATTTTTCTTCTTGTTGTTGAGTTTAAGTATTCTTTATATATTTTTGATTTGCAAATATTATTTTCTCAGGCTGTCAATTATCCTTATATATTCTTAATGGTGAAGCATTAGAAGTCTTAATCTTGAAGAAATACAGCTTAACACATTTTCTTTTATTAATTATGCTCTTTTGTTTTATTAACTTTTTTTGGTATTATACCTAATTCAAGATCACAAAGATTTTCTCCTACCTTTTTTCTTAAAAGTGTTATGGCTTTAGCTCTTACATCTATGACTCAGCTGAGATTTTTCTGTTGTTTTTGTAACATGTGAAGATCTAAACTTATTTTGCATGTGGCGATTCAACTGTCCTACTAGAGTTTACTGAAAAGACTTTCTTCAGCAGGCCATTCTGTAAGTTCCACCTCTACATTTGTTAATTTATTAATTCCATTTCATTTCAAACTATTAGTCACATTCAATAAATCACATTTATTAAAAAACTTACTTGAAGTTTCACAGTTGATACTGTAGTACAGTGAAGTACTTCATATGGCCCTGCAGTTTCAATTGTGAAACTTTCACAGAGGAATGGCAGAGGGGTAGCAGAGGGTAGATCACAGCAGAACCAAGAGCCAGAGCATGAGACATACTGCAGGTTTCCCTGCCCACAGAGCAAGTAAAGTTGAGTGCCTTGGGGCAGGAGGCTTGCTTATGGAGTGGGGTACCTCCAGACACTTAATAGGGTAAGATAGGTTTCCAGATCCATGGATATAGACTGAGGCTTATATTACAACAGAATGCCTTTTTGGCATTTATCAATAGTGCTAAAGAGCTTTGTAGAATTGCCTGGGCAGAACAGAGGCCAGGCTAAGGGACCAAAGGTCACAGCAGAGAAGAGGCTGACTAAAGAACTATGCCCTGAGTATATCTGATCCTGAATTATTGTTATTGTTGTTAAGTGCCATCGAGTCAGTTCCAAATCATATTGATCCCATACAGGGTTTCTGAGGAGCAGCTTAGTTTGATGAGGAGTAACTGGGGTCTTAAATGCGTGTAAGTGACCTTCTAAGTCAAGATGTATCTATTGGTCTCTATTGGTACCAACCCATAGCGACCTTATGCACAGCAGAACAAAAAACTGCCTGATCCTGGGCCAACCTTACTGTTGTTGCCACCCTTGAGCTCACTAATGCTTCCACTTGGCCAATCTATCTCATTGTGGGTCTTCCTTTTTTTCTCTGACCCTCCTCCTTACCAAACATGATATCCTT
>NW_006408655.1:91639-95784 GCF_000296735.1 Chrysochloris asiatica
CAGCCAGAGTGCTCCTTGGAGGCCAAGATGGCCAAACTTCATCTCTCATACTTTGGACCTATTGTCAGGAAGCACCAATCGCTGGAGAAGGGTATCATGTTTGGTAACATGGAGGGTCAGAGAAAAAGAAGAAGACCCCCAACAAGATGGATTGGCCAAGTGGCTGCATTGATGGACTCAAACGTGGCAACAATAGTGAAGTTGGCCCAGGATCGGGCAGTTTTCCTTCTGCTATGCATAAGGTCGCTATGGGTCAGTACCGATTCGATGGCACCTAACAACAATAACAAATATATATATCACTCACAAGTACTGTGTACCCTTTAAAAAAAATCACCTATATGAGACCAAATGATCAACAATCCCTTTTGAACCAAGATGAGAATGTAGGGAACAGGGAAACTAGATTAATGGAAATAGAACAATCAGAATATAATTATGAAAATGTTTGTACATTATGAAGATTGTAACCAATGTCACTGAATAATTTATTTTGAGATTGTTGAATGGGAACTTAAACTATTGAGTACAGCTTCACACACAAAAAAAATATATGTATTTTTTAAAGCCTAGATAAGACAACAGGACTCAAATCCCAATATGTTGAGATTTCAGATTCTAATAAACTTTTGTTATTGTTGTTGTCAAGTGCCGTCGAGTCCGTTCTGACCCATAGCAATCCTGTATAGGGTTTCCAAGGAGCAGCTGGTAAGCTTGAACTGCTCACCTTGCAATTCAAACTGGCCTTATAGTCCAGCACATTAACCCACAGTGCCACACCAGAACTCTAAATAAGCTTATAGTCGTGAAAAAATGGACAGGCACAGACTTCTCAAAACTTAACCGGATGAAAAGTATTCCCCAGACATAGAAGGCATGAGTACTTTGACATATGCAAAATCAGTATAGGGTGTTGGATTAATTCCCAAATCAAAAATACAAACTATGCCCACAACATCATGTGCAAAAAATAAAAGTTATGGTGAAATAGAAACATGAGTATATTTCTGTCCCCCTGAAATGACAAAGTGCCAAATGTATTATAAAATACACAGTACAGCATTCAAAGACATATTTCAAATACAGTATTTGGGGCTCACACATGTAGGCCATTGTTGTTGTTATTTGCCGTTAAGTCAGTTTCAACTTATAGCAACCTTGTATAGGGTTTTCAAAGATCAGCTGGTGTGTCTGAACTGCTAACCTTGCAGTTAGTAGTCCAGTGTTCATCCTTCAGTGCCACACCAGGATTCTTTATATGCCACAGAGTAAGGAAATAATGGGATATTCTCTCAAAAATAAAAAATATTGAATATATTTTCTAAAGATGGGTTGTAATGGTATCGTTTGCATTTCAACTGAGGTTACCTGGTTACAGCAAGAGATTTTAATAATTCCATAATTAACAGGTCTTTTTACAACCTCAATTTCTTAGAATGCTATAGTTTAAAAATTATATGTTAGAGAATTCCAGTTTGTTTTACACTATAGCTAACAAGATGACAAATTATTTTGCAATCATTTCAAAATCACAGGTTATGCCCTATAAACTATCTTTAGAAACAATCACATCTGTGGACATTAATGTGCCCAAGAATGACTGACCTACTGGTATACAATCATTCTTAATACTTGGTGAAACAAAATAAGGCCTATTTTCCATAAAGGTTATTCTAATCCAAACGTATAGATGAGATGAACTGAACTGCTCTACATAAACTAACATGCTGAATGTGCACAGATATGTATACCAGAGCTATAACCATTTACTTAATGGCAAGAGAGGCTATTAAACAAGACATGATGTAACAAGAGCATTTTTCTCAAGTTTACTGAAAGCGTCAGCAGCTCTCTAAAAAGCTTCTCTTTCGACCCTCAAATGAGAGACTGTAGAATCTTTTCATTTTTAAATCACAGAGCAGTTTAAGGCTGTGACGCTAAAAAGAATTACTGAAACTGATAGAAGAGGAGATAAATTTATTGCTTTTTCTTCATATCCCTTCTGCTTTGCCCAAGCCTCTCAACTCATTATTTACTTTGTTACTAGCTAAATCTCCCAAAATGTTTGCACTTCTCTGCAACCCCAGAAGACCTCTTTCATCCCTCCCACCAGGCATCCAGATATATATTTTTTCCTTTCAAATTCCTCCTAATGCCTACTTGCCAAAGGGAAGTGTCTCTTAAGGGCACAGTGAATAATACAAGAACCCAGACAATACTAAGACAACCTTGATTTCCTTTCAGATATAACCACCTTCACTATGACACACTTGTGTGAATAATGTTGTCTTCCAACATTATCTCTCAAGTCATAAACAGAAACACACCATTCTCTAAAGAGTTAAGAGAGGTATTGACAAGTAAATACGGTGTTTATGAGTGTCACAGAAATTTAAATCCAACCTCCAACAACCTCAAAACAAGAGGCCAGGCATCGAGCTACCATGTCTTCATGAACCCCTGCCCTCCTCTTCCACCTACCTCACAAAACAAAGAGCAGGGCATTTCTTCGTGTCCTTCAAGCTTGCCCTGGCTTTCCTGTCCACATGTAGACACACCAGCAGAAGCAGAGGCTCTGAAGCTTTCCCACTGGACCAGCTCCTCCAGACCACTTCACTCTACAGGTTTTACTAGGACCAAAATCCATCAAAGACATAATGTGGGAGCTAGAGAACAAAGGGGCTGGAAATACCATTCAGGGAAGTAACCATGAAATCCATTTTCAAACAGGAAAAGCAAAGAGAATGGCAAACAACATCAGAGCAGAAACAGAGGAGAAACTCCCATAAGCTTTAATAGAGATGGCGGTGGTTATGTGCCGTGGAGTCAGTTCTGACTCATAGCGACCCTGTACAGGGTTTTCAAGGCTGTAGATCTTTACATGAGCAGAAAGCCTCATCTTTCTCCCACACAAGGTAGTTTCGAACTGCTGACCTTGCGGTTCACAGCCCGATTCGTAACCACTATGCTACCAGAGGTAGGCTACAATTAAGAGATGGTTTTAAACTCGTTGCCAATAAGTCAATCTATACTCATTGGAACCCCAAGTGTGCCGCAGTAGTACTCATGGGCCTTTCAGAAGTAGATCAGCCAGCTTTTCTTTCACAGCATCTCTGGGGGGAATGCAAATTGCCAATTTGGTTAGCTGCTGAGCTCCTTAACCACGTAAGCCACCCAAGAACTCCCTAAATCTAGAATTGTTGTTCATTCAAGCTCACTAACCACTCCTCAGAAACCCTATATAGGGTTGTTATGAGTCAGAACGAACTCAATGGTACTTGACAACAACAATCATCAAGTTGATCCCAACACATGGCAACCTCCTATGTACACAGGAGAACTGCTTCACAGAGTTTCCAGGGCCATGACTTTTCAGAAGCAAATCACCATGCCTGTCTTTTGGGGTGCCTGTGAGTAGGTTCAAACCCTTCAACTAGTAGGCAATCACTTAACCATATGAGTTTCCCAAGGACTCCTAGATATAGAATTGCTGTGGCTGTTACATGCCTTTGAGTCAGTTCCGACTCATAACGATGCTGTGTAGTGTTTCCGAGGGTGACTGCTGGGTTTGAACACTGAATTTGTAGTTATCAGCCCAGTGATTAGTCTACAGTGACACACAAGGGCTTAGATATAGAATTAGGAAGTAGAAAAGATGCAGAAAAAATATATTTAAAGGCTCATTTCCAATTATTTCAGAAACCACATTCAAGGCAGCTTTAAAGTGTTCTGGATCTTAAAAATCGGAATACATATGGTTTAATTACTTAAAAGCAAAGAGGCAAAGTTACAAAAGTGAAAGGCTTACTCTGGTTTCCAAAGTAAATGTGACTAACTAGGATAAGCACTGGACTGCTAGCCACAAGGTTGGCAGTTCAATTCCTCCAGGTGCTCTGGAGGAGAATGAAGTTTTCAGCTCCTGTAAAGATTTGCAGTTTCAGTAATCCTATACAGCATCTCTATGAATCAGAATCAACTCAATGGCAATGGATTTGGGGGATTATTTAGTGGGTAGAGAAGAAAGGAGTGGTGGTGGTGGTGGTGGTATGTCACCGAATCAATTCCGACTCATAGCGACCCTGTATAGGGTTTCCGAGGCTGTCAATCTTTATGGGAGCTTGTTGTTGTTGTTGTTAAGTGCCGTC
>NW_006408655.1:95900-101110 GCF_000296735.1 Chrysochloris asiatica
CAGCCCGATTCGTAACCACTACGCTACCAGAGCGGAAAGCCTCAAATTTCTCCCACAAAATGACTGGTAGATGCAAAAGACCTTGTGATTAGCAGCACAGTAATCTACTATGCTACCAGGGTTCCTTGAAGAAAGGAGTTGTTGTTAAGTACCATCGAGTTGGTTCCAACCCACAGCGACCCTGTATAGGATTTCCAAGGAGCAGCTGGTGAATTTGAACCACTGACCTTGCGGTTCAAACCAACCTCCCATTCCAGTGCATTAGCCTGCAACGCCACACCAGGGCTTCTGAAGAAAGGAATGGTTGGTGGTGATTATATGCCATAAAGTTGGTTCTGACTCACAGCGACCTTACATCGGGTTTCCGAGGCTATAAATCTTTACAGGAGCAGAAAGCCTCATCTTTCTCTGATGGAACAGCTGGTAGTTTCAAACTGATGACCTTGAGGCTAGCAGCCTGACTCATAACCACTACACTACCAGAGCTCTTTGAAGAAAGGAATGGTGGTGGTGATGGTGGTTGTCTGCTGTAGAGTCAGTTTTGACTCATAGTGACACTGTATAGGGTTTCCAAGACTGTAAATCTTTACAGGAACAGAAAGCCTCATCTTTCTCCCACGAAACAGGTAGTCATTTTGCACATCTGACCTTGAGGCTAGCAGCCCGACTCGTAACCACCATGCTACCAGAGCTTTTTGAAGAAAGTAATTTTTGTTGTTGTTGTTAAGTGCTATCGAGTCGGTTCCAACCCATAGTGACCCTGTATAGGGTTTATAAGGAGCAGCTGGTGAACTTGAATCACCAACCTTGCAGTTTAAACAGCTTTAGAAGGGTATAAACCAGCTGTTAGCATTCTAATATTGAGATATAAGGTCCTTTTTACAAGTTATAGATCACAACTACTTATTCAATCTGTCATTTTGTTGTTAAATGCTGTTGAGTCCTTTCTGACTCATGGTGACTTTGTATAGAGTTCTGAGGCATAGCTGGTGAGTCTGAACTTCCATACATGTGGTTCAAATGACCTTGTAGTCCAGTGTTTATCCTGCAGTGCCACACCAGGACTCCAATAAATCTGTATACTGAGCAAATAACCAAAGGAGCTGGACATATGAAGAAGAACATGCCATCAGGATTGAAGGAACACTCATTAAAGACCTATGGTATGCAGATGACACAACCATATTTGCTGACAGTGAAAAGTGCTTTAAGTACTTACTGGTGAAAATCAAAGACTACAGCCCTCAGTATGGGTCACACCTCGAAAAAAAAGGAAAACGAAAATCTTCAGGACTGGGCCAAGAAGGAAAATCATGATAAATAGGGAAAATACTGAAGTTATTAAAGATTTCATTTTACTTGGATCCACAATCACCACCCTTGGAAGCAGTAATTAAGAAACTGAACAATGTATTGCTTTGGGAACATCTGCTGCAAAAGATCTACTTAAAGTGTTAAAAAGCAAAGATGTCATTTTGAGGACTAAGGTGCTTTTCAATCACCTCATAGTCGTGTGAAATCTGAAAAGTGAGTAAGAAGACTGAAGAAGAATCAATGCCTTTGAGTTACGGCATTGGTGAAGAATATTGACTATACATACACTGCCAGAACAAACAAATTTGTTTTAGAAGAAGTAAAGCCAGAATGCTCCTTGGAGGCAAGGATGGTAAATCAATATCTTTGAATTATAGTGTTACTGAAGAATATTGGATATACATAGACTGCCAGAAATAACAAAATTGTTTTAGAAGAAGTAAAGCCAGAATGCCCCTTGGGAAAGGATGGTGAGATTTTGTCTTATGTATCTTGGACCAATCCCTGGAAAAGAACATAATGCTTGGTAAAGCAGAAGGTCAGCAAAAAAGAAGACCCTCAATGAGATACACTGCGGCAGTATCTGCAACACCGGGCTCAGACATAGGAACAATTGTGAGGACAGTGCGGTAGTGGATAGTGTTCTGTTGAGCTTAGGGTTTCTGGGTCAGAACCTGTCAGTACCTAACAACAAGACCAAGGTCACACTCGTCTTGAATTTTCTGAAGGTTTCAGTTATGATTCCTGTGTGAACATATCCAACATAAAATGTCAAATAAAATATTACAACTTTGAGTATAAAGACAGTGGTGAGCAAACAGTGCCTGGTTCTTGCTCTTCTAGACCATTGGCATTCTTAGGAATGCATACAAACCTACACAGCAGCACATTAAAATGGCAACGAATCAGCTGCTTCAGAAATTTGTCAGGTTATGGGAAGAAATACTATTAACATGAGTACAGATGGAAGTGGAGAAGCTACCAGTAACGGATGTAAACTTTCACCTCCTAAACAGAGCCGATCCAGGGAGAAAAATAAACCAGACATGTTTTCATCCACCTCCCACTGCATACTTTTCTTTATTATCTCAGAAATATAGAGCCTTTCCCAAGTAGAAACTTGGGTGGTAGCTCCCACCCACAGGAAGGAAGTAGCTTCAGAGGCAGCATGGGTTATTTAGTGCTGTTGTACCAACAACTCAGAGATTGTTTTCTCTTTCAACACTGTTCTGAGATTATAGCTTGATTCTAGATTTTCATGTGTGTCAGAGTAGAACTGGTATTCACAGTTCTCAATGGCTGATTCTTTGGGACTTTCTTACAGCGTACCTCCAGGTGAGCTCAAACTTCCAGCCATTCAGCTAACTACTAAGCACGTTAGTTAATAATTAGTGCCACCCTTAGGTGATCTTTAGCATACACTATTTCTGGTCCTGTATTGATTGCTATGATACTGGACAGGTTTCAGAAGAACTTCCAAACTCAGGTAGACTAGGAAGAAAACTTTGGTGAGCTACTTTAGAAAAAACAGTTTAGGAAAATCCTGCGAATCACAACAGTCTGATCCCACTGTGCATGGGGTTGCCATGAGTCATGAGCATTGGATAGCAGCTAACAATGACAACAAGAGTCCTAGCAGATGTCTGGGTTGATTCCAATTGCCCAGGAATAAACGTACTTTCTAAAATCCATGGGACCAAGACATTTTAGCTTTGAGCTCCTGTATTTAAAGGCTCAAATTAGAAAAATTGGGAACTTTGTTTAAGGGCTAAATGGATCAGCCTTTTATCTACCGTAGGAGCTCTGGTAGCGTAGTGGTTACGAATCGGGCTGCGAACCTTAAGGTCAGCGGTTCGAAACTACCAGCCGCTCCGCGGGAGAAAGATGAGGCTTTCTACTCCCGTAAGGATTTACACCCTCGGGAACCCTGTACAGGGTCGCTATGGGTCGGAACCGACTCGACGGCACTTAACAACAACAACAACAAGTTCTAACAAGGGGAAAGTTCTAGCTTGCAATTAGAATTGAAGGCATCCTAAGAAATCCTATCTTAAGAGCATAATGCCATAAGACTGTAATATATACATTTTTTAAAGAAAAAGAAAATTGTAAAATCTATGAATGAAGTCTTATCTCTTGTCCACCCATGAAGGAGGTCCTTGGCTGGTAGGTGATCCCAAAATTTTCTCCTCTATAAGTATCACATCTGTCCTGAATTTTTCTTTCAGTGTTTTCTTCCTCTTCTACCTTTCCTTTGCTTTATATCCTTTCTATCTCTGCTTTCATTTTTTCCTTCTTTATCCTGCACCTCTTTTCCAACCACTGCTGTCTCCTACTTTTTATCTCTCTCTTTATTTTTCTTTACTACTTTCTGGTCTCTTTCCCTTTTACTCATTCTTCTCCCAAACTGTGCTTAGTTCTTTGTGTTTTCTTTCTTTTATTTAATTTTTTATGTTCCTCTCCCTCTTTTCTCTCTTCAGTTTTTCTTTGTAGCTATTGCATGATTTTTTTTTTCCTTGCTACTTTCTTTATTCATTGTTTGCTTGCTTGTTTATTTTCCTTCTCACTTATGTGTGTGCTTTCTCTTCTTCCCTCAGACAACAGGAGAGAGCAATTGTGTCCATACAATCCAGCCACAACTGGGTAAGGGCCTCAACCACTGGGTAAGGGCCAATGCCAGCTGTTATGCACCAGCTTAAAGAGAAAAACCAACATCAGCCAAATCAAACCTGAACTGAACATGAACTGTGCACAAGCTCATCCCCTAATTACACCCACCAGAAGGAAGTGGTTAAGTGACTACGAATACATCAATATATGATCATCAACTTAATATAAAAACAATACCACAATGTCTCGAAAGCAGCAGACAATTTCTGTTCACACAGAGAAACAAGACAGATAAGCTAAAATAAGTGACCAAGAGAAAATGTTTTTGAGCAAAAAAAAGTATTAGATCTACATGAAAAAGAATTCAATAGAATGATATTTGCTGTTGTTATTAAGAGCCATTGAGTCAATTCCAACTCATAGAAAGCATGTATAGGGTTTCCAAAAAGTGGCTGGTGAGTTTGAACCACCAACCTTGTAGTTCAAACCAACCTTGCAGTTGAGTATTTATCCTACAGTGCCACACCAAGACTCCAAATTATATTTAGGTACTTTCAAATGAATGACAGGAAAGTCAAGGAAAACAAGGAAGAACTATGGAAAACATGACAGGAACAATCAAACAAAACAGATACAGTATTGGAAACATTAGAAAACATGCAAATAGAAACCCAGAAAATTGATATTATGGTTTCAGAACTGGACAATGAATGAGAAAAGGAATAGGTTTGAATCAATGAAAGCCAGAATTAGTGACTTTGAAGATAAATATCACAGTACTAGTAGGCTAGATGAACAATGAGAAAAAGGAATGAAAAAATTTGAAGCCTAAACTTCACGTGCAACACATGAAGAGGAATAACTTTCAGGTAAGTAGAATTGCAGAACAGGAAAGAGGCAAAGAAAAGCACCTAAAAGACAGTTGAAGAGCTGTTAGAAGAAAACTACCCAAACACAATGAAAGTTGAGAAGATAAGCATTCATGAAGCTGAACGAACCCCAAACAGGATAGACCCCCAAAAGAAAATCACCAATACATATCATAATCAAATTCTCCAAAATCAAAGACAAGGAAAGAATCCTGAAAGCAGATTGGGGGAGTGGGGGGAGGGAGGGGGAAAGGGGCAGGGGAAGTTACCTACAAAGGAGAACCAATAAGATTAAGCTCTGATTTCTAAACAGAAACCATGCAGGCAAGGGAACAATGGAGAGACATAACAAAACACTGGGAAAAGCCCTTTGGTTGTTTAAATGATTACATAATGCTGAGTGTTTTTGTGTACACT
>NW_006408655.1:101706-130613 GCF_000296735.1 Chrysochloris asiatica
ACATAGAGATATCCAAAGTAAAACAAACATCCAAGACTGAAAATAGGGTACCACTTATACCAATTTATAAGGGAAAAGACTACAAAGTAAAAAGACAAAAAAGTATACTTACAGAACTTCCAAGTGGTGAGGAAGTTAAGTAGACTTCAAGATAAAACACACTGTTTTAAACAGGGAAATAAATTAATAAATTACAGAGTAACCTCAAAAAAAGTAATATACCTTCACATAAGATCAAGAAAAGGGAAAACCATGAGGATTTAGTAAACATTAAAATATCAATGAAGCAATTGACAAGAAAATGCACACACAAAATTAATTCAGAAAAATAAGTGGGCCAAAGAACTAGCAGCACCACAAAAAAACACACAGCAGATTCTTGTCCAGTGAAACAACCTCAGTTGGGAAGACTGTGTTGTTTTTATCTCACATATATTAACCTCATATCTATTCTGGTTTCAACATGGTGCACACTAAAGCAGACAGTGTCCCAAGCACCTACTGAGAAGCAGTGGTTTCTTGAGACCCCAGGAAGATGCTTGGCTCCTCCACTTCTGCCACTAACTCCATGACTCCTTCATCACAAAAAGCTGAAAATAAGTATGCAGGAGGAAATCCAGTTTGTGTGCGCCCAACTCCCAAATGGCAAAAAGGGATTGGAGAATTCTTCAGTTTGTCTTCTAAAGATTCAGAAAAAGAGAACCAGATTCCTGAAGAAGCAGAAAGTAGTGGTTTAGGAAAAGCAAAGAGAAAGAAAATGCAGTGAAGAGCTCTCTAGAGTCTAATAGAACATGTCCTTTGCAACCTGATCACACAGATGATGAAAAAGAATAGAACTTATTTCATCTTTGGCTAATGTAGCCTGTTATTCTGGTACTCTGTGATGTAAATTTGCAGAAATATATGTGTTCCAATTAGATTTGTTGAATAGTCATTTGTTAAAAGAATTAGGCAAGTAGTTATGAACATTGGAAAGTTTGTAAGAGTAATATATGACTACTTAGCTTAGTATTCAATATAATGCAGTATTTGGTGTCCTCCTTTTACCTGTTATTAATCGCCTTGTTCTTGCTAAAAACAAATAAGTGCATGGTATTCTAATTACAAATCTGCTATATCTGAGATTTGGTTATATCTTTGTACTGCTGCCATTTTTATTGGCCAAGGTTTTATTCTCTTTATTTGCTTAAAAAAAGCAGAGTTGGATTTTTGCACATGAAAAAAATTCAGTATTAATTAAACTGAACCTATAGCCATTTGTGGTTACGAATCGGGCTGCGAACCGGAAGGTCAGCGGTTCGAAACTACCAGCTGCTTCGCGGGAGAAAGATGAGGCGATCTGCTCCCGTAAAGATTTACAGCCTCGGAAACCCTATTCAGGGTCGCTATGGGTAGAAACCGACTCGACGGCACTTAACAACAACAACATAGCCATTTTAAGAAAGGGCCAAAGATGCAATGTGGGAAAAAAAATTTATGTGGGTTTCTTCTGTTTAGAAAAAGTTTAAGGGCATTTTGGCCCTGAGGGTATAAATAGTTGATAAACAAAGCTTCCAACAACAACAAAAAGGTAAAATATTAGCATAGAATCAGGAAGGAAGATTCCATAGCCTACTTTAAAAGAAGTATTTTTCCAGGATATGTATTTGTTTTAACAGCATAAAATATTACCCTTTGGTCTATATTTTTAGAATTGGAAATAAGTCAATAGAACGTGAAAGATAATTATGCCATAAACCCAGAAGTATGTCCAAAGTCCTCACAACAACCAATATCTTTTTTCAAGATAACAGGTATATAATTGAAGAGATGGTTATAAAATTACTTAGTAACTGATATTCTTGCTTCTTCATCAAACTTTTTGCTCACTGACATCTTGTAAAAATTAACCATGTTTTAACAGGCATTTTTTTTTTTTTTTTGAAATTTGTTTGCAATAAATAAATGCTTATTTTTATAATATATAAACACACACACACAGCAACATGACTGTAATCAATTCCTTATTGCTGCTGTTGTTGCTGTTAAGTGCCATCAAACCAGTTCTGACTCATAGTGCCCCTGTATGGGGTTTCCAAGACTTTAAATCTTTATAGAATCATATCTATCTATAATTACACTAAACATGAATGGATTAAATGCACCAGTCAAGAGAAAGAAAGTAGTAGAATGGATAATAAAACAGGATCCTTCAATGAGCTCTCTACAAGAGACATATCTTATACACAAAGACAAAAACAGATTAAAACTCAAAGGATGGAGAAAAATATGTCAAACTAATGGCAATCAAAAACAGCAGGTATGGCAATACAAATTTCTGATAAAACAGACTATAAGGCAAAAACCAGCATAAGAGACAGACACAGATATTATCTCATGATTAAAGGGTAAATAGAACAAGAGGACATAAGATTATAAGTATCAACACTCCCACTGAAAAAGCCTCCCTCATAATACATCAATCAAACAGAATTGAAGAAATAGAAAACACTACAATGACAGTAGGAAATTTCGATCACCACTTTTAATAAAGAACAGAACAACTAGAAACTCAACAAAGCACAGGTGAACTAAACAACACAATCAACCAACTTAACCTGAGATTTACACAGAGCACTCAACCCAATAACAGCAAACTACGTATTATTTTCCAGTGCACATGGAACATTTTCCAGAACATACCATATGTTAGGATACAAAACAAGCGAAATACTAGAAATCATCTTCTCAAATAACAATGCTATTAAATTAGAAAACAACAAGAGAAAAATCAGTGAAAAAATCAAATTCACGGAATTTGAATAACACCCTGCTTAAATGCCACCGGGTAATAGAACAAATAAGTAAGGAAATTTCAAAACTACTTGAATCACATGAGAACAAAAATATAACATACCAAAACTTTTGGGACAAAGGAAAAGCAGTGCATAGTGGACAATTTATAGCAATAAATGTAAATATCCAAAAACAGAGAAGAACCAAAATCAATACATTAACACAACATTCCCAACAACGAAAAAAGAGCAGCAAAGTGAGTCCACAGTGACCAGAAGAAAAGAAGTAATAATTAGAGCAGAGTTAAATGAACTAGAAAACACAGAAACAATTGAAAGAATCAAGAGGAAGCTGGTTCTTTGAAAGGGGTTAATAAAATTGCCAAATCTAACAAAAGAAAATAAGAAGATGCAAATGACATGCATAAGAAATTACACCAGTGATGTCATAACAGAAACAATGGAAATAAAAGGATAAAAATTGAATACTTTGAAGAGGTGTACTCAATAAAAAAAAATCTAGGAGAAATGGATAGTTTTAGAAAAACACAACATATCTAAACTAACAAAGAATGAAGTAGAAAAACTTGAAAATACCTAAAACAAAAGACAAAATCCATCAGCTTATTAACACCCCAAAAGAAAGTCCAGGACCAGAAGGCTTTACTGGTGAATTCTACCAAGCATTCAGAGAGAAAATTATACCAATTCTACTCAAACTACTCCAGAACAAAGAAAAGGAAGGAAAATTACCAAATACATTATGTAAAGAGAGTATGACTATTATACCAAAATCAGGCAAAGACATCACTAAAAAAGAAAATTATAAACCAATATCCCTTATGAACACAGGTGCAAAAATTCTCAACAAAATTCTCATCAATAGAATTACACAACATATCAAAAAAATAATGCATTATGAACTAGTGGGATGCAAGGATGCAGGGATGCGAGGATGGTTTACTATTAGAAAAACAATCAACATAATCTACCACATAAATAAAACAAAGGGAAAGAACTACATGATCATATTGATTGATGCAGAAAAGGCATTTCAAAAAATCCCACATCCATCCCTTACAGAAACATTTTTAAAAAATAGAAACAGAAAGGAAATTCTTCAACAAAATTAGGAGACTATCCACCAGCCAACATTATTCTCAATGGAGAAAAACTGAAAGCCTTCCCTTGGTGAATGGGAACCATACAAGGATGCCATGTATCACCACACCTATTTAATATTGTGTTAGATATCTTAGCAAGAGCTATGAGGCAAGAAAGGGAAATTAAAGGCATTCAAATTGGCAAAGAAAAAGTAAAATCTATTTGCAGCTTATATGATCCTATACATAGAAAATTCCAAAGATCCATCAAGAAAATCATTAGAACTCACTGAAACATTCAGCCAAGAGGCAGGGTACAAGAGCAATATAGAAAAATCAATTGGAGTACTATACACCAATACAAACAGCTCTGAAAAGGAAACTAGGAAAACAATACCATTTATAATAATCACCCAAAATATGACATACCTATGAATTTATCTAACCAGAGAATCACAAGTCCTGTACAAAGAAAACCACAAAACACTACTACAAGAAACCAAAAAAGACTACAAAAATTGAAGAATATACCATGCTTATGGATAAGAAAACTTACTATTATGAAAATGTCAACACAACCCAAAGCAATCTATAACTATAATGCAATCCCAATCCAGATTCCAGCATCATTCTTTTAAGAAATGGAAAAACTGATCACTAACTTTATATGGAAAGGAAAGAGACCTCAGATAAGCAAAGCATTGCTTGAGAAGATCAAAGTTGGAGGTCTCCCACTTCCTGACCTCAAAATATACTACACAGCCTGGTACTGGTACAATTATAGATACATAGATCAATGGAAAAGAACTCAGAACCATGAAGTAAATCCCTCCACAAATAATCAGCTGATCTTCAACAAAAGGCCAAAACACATTAAATGGGGAAGAGATAATCTCTTTACGAAAAGGTGCTGGTAAAACTGAAAATCCATTTGCTGAAGAATGATACAAGCCCCATATCACACACCACATATAAAAACAAACTCAACATAAAAACCTACATATAAAACCTAGAACTATAAAGATCATCAATGAGAAAATAGGCACAAACTTAGGGGCTCTAAAAATAACATAAATACAGTGTCAAACAACTAAAAACACACAAATAGTAGGAGAAAAAGTAAATGATTGGGACCTCCTAAAAATTAAACACTTATGTACATCAAAAGAGTTCACCAAAAGAGTGAAAAAGAGAGCCCACAGACTGGGAAAAAAAATTTTTTTTGCAATGATATATCAGAAAAGTGACTAATCTCTATAATTTATAGAAAACTATAATAGTTATATAAAAAAAAGACAGCCCAATTAAAAAGTGGGCACAGGACAGGAACAGACACTTGACCAAGGAAGACATTAAGGCAACCAACAAACATATAATGAAATGTTTATCATTAGCAATTAAAGCTAAAAATCAAAACAACAGTGAAATACTAATTTACCCCAGCATTAACAGCAAAATTGGGGGGGGGGGAACCAAAACATAGAAAACAAACGCTAGTGAGGGTGTAGAGAGACTAGAAACCTCCTACATAGCTGTGGAACTGCAAAATGATGTAACCACCATGGAAAAGGGTATGGCGCTTCCTCAGAAAGTTGGAAATACAATATCATTGACCCAGCATTCCCTCTACTTGGTGTAAATACACAAGAAATAAGAGCCAGGACACAAATAGCTATAGGCACTGATATTCATGACAGCACCATTCACAATAACAAAAAGAGGCAGCCTAAATGTCCATCAAGGAAAGAATGTATAAACAAACTTTGGTACATACACACAATGAAATACTATGCAATGGTGAAGAATAACAATGAATCTGCAAAACACCTGGTAATATAGATGAACCTGGAGGACATTATGCTGAATGAAATCAGTCAACCACAAAAGGACAAATAGTGTATAAGGACACTATTGTAAAAACCCAAGAAAAGGTTTTCATTCTAAAACAAACATTCTTTGATCGTTACCAGGGATGGAAGGGAAAAGAGTACATGAACATGCTAACTCGAATGATGGGGAGGACAAGATACAAAAAGTGGGTGGGCAATATACAAGAAGAAGGAGATTGGCAGAAGAATGATGAAGACAGGTAAATGATAAAGACAGGGAGGTAAGCAGGGGCTAAAGGAGATAAAGGCAAATAGTGTTAGTTATACAACACTGGAACAACAGTCTTCTGTGGGTAGATACATGGACAGATACACACTCTGAATATATATGGGAGGAACAGTGGGGGAATATCCACAAATATATAAGGGTTAGAAGGTGGATATTTACTGCTAACAAACTATGCATGTAGTGAAGCATGCTGGTGATAGTGGTGGTGGGTCAAATGATGAAAACTTCTTAGATATTATCAAACACCTTAAGGCAATTAGTTGTTGGTCTGGGGGCTCAGGACCATATTCTCAGGGGGCACTATGGCCAGTTGGCATAAAATATTCCACAAGCCCACTGTTCTACAGCCTACTTTGGTGAGTAGCATCTAGAATCTTTAAAGCTCATGGGTGGCCATCTAAGGTGAAAATATTGGTCTCTCCATGTGCAAAAGACAGAAAAGTGATGAGTACTGAAGATACTTGAGAACAGTTAGTCCAATATGAACATCAATCTCCATGACTCAGAGACCAGAAGAACTCAATGGTTCCCAGTTACCACTACCAGCTAGTCTAAAAGGGATCACATTATAAAGTCCCGGATAGAGTGGGAGAAAAATGTGGAACAAAACTCAAAATTGTAAGAAAAAATATCAGACTTACTAGTCAGAAAGAGACTGGAGGAACCCAAGACTATGGCCCTTGGTCACCTTTCAGGACTGGAAAGGAACTCACTCTCGTGGCCCTATTTTCAGCCAAGCAGTAGATAGGTATATAGAGGGGGAAACAACACTAGTAAGGTATGCTCATCATGGTATAGTCAATCATTCAAAATCAAAAAGGCAACATTTACCTAAGGACAAAGTAAATGGAAAAAGGGCAAAGAAAGGAAGGGAAGGTGGGTGCAATGGAATAGGAATCATGGGGAGGAAGGGGGATGATTCTTGCTACATGGAGGGGATTGCAACCATTGAGATGAAATGAAATCTATGATTTGTTGACTGTAAAACTGATCATTTTGTTTGTAAACCTTCGCTCAGTTCCCTATAAAAAAAATTGTTTTTAAAGATAATGGAATTTGTCCATGAGAAAGAAATCTACAAATAAGGAAGGCCATAGAAGAATCAATGCATTTGAATTATGGTGTAGGTGAAGAATATTGAAAGTATCATGAAAGAACAAACAAAACCTATCTGTGTTGGAAGAAGTACAACCAGATGCTCCTTAAAAGCCAGGATGGCCAGACTTCGTCTCTCAGACTTCAGACATAGTATCAGGAAGGGTTATTCCCTAGAGCAGTTCCTGGAGAAGGACATCATGCTTGGTAAAGTGGAGGGTCAATGAAAAAGATGAAAATCCTCAACAAGATGGATGACAAAAGTGAGGATGGTGCAGGACATGGCAGTGTTTCATTGTGTTGCGCATAGAATTGCTATGAGTCAGAACCAACTCAGCAGTCCCTAACAACAACCTGAAGAAATTCTAGTACAAAGGAGGAGAACATTGCCCTCATGACCCAGGGGGGGAAAAAATCATACTTTTGAAAAACATTCACTAAAAGAATATGATAGTGTTATAATTATAATTATCACTAAATGTGTTGTTAGGTTCCACTGAGTCAGTTCCAAGTCATGGAGACCCTAACTACACAATTGTCATGTTTGAGCCCACTATTGGAGCCACTGTTTCAATCCATCTCATTGAGGGTCTTCTCTTTTTCACTGACCCTCTACTTTATCAGTCATAATGTCCTTTTCCAGGGAATGTTACCTTCTGAAGGCATGTCCAAATATGAGAGAGAAAATCTCGCCATCCTGATTTCTGGCTGTACTTCTTCAAGACAGATTTGTTTGTTCTTCTGGAAGTCCATGGAAATCCATTAAACATTACATTTGTGATAACATAAAATCTTGAATCTTTTAAAAGCATTTGATTTGTGTTCTCAATAAAACATAAGACAAATATATTTTTTTCTCAATTTTTTTATATATTTGTGTTCTCAATAAAACATAAGCATGAAATAAGAATGGAAAGGGAGACTTAAAAATTATTTAGGTGTTAAGATGTAAATTATGAAACAGTACAGGCTTGAAAAAAAAACTGTAAGGAATAAAAATGCAATAAATGTACTCCTTTAGACAGGGAAAAACAATGAATTGACACTATAGACAAAGAATTCAGTAACATGGGAGATACATTTGAGAAACCATACCAAAAATCAGAGGGAAAAGACAAATGAAAAATTGAAATCTGAAAGATAAGTAAAGTTGTTTACATAAAGGAGAAGGAAGTGGGCAAAAGGAAGAATGTTAGCTATGGAAGACAGAAAATGAAGATCTCCCTCACAAAACTCAACCTTTAAATATTCAGATATATGAATATAATGCAATTTTTCTGTCTGAATTTAGAAATAATTGGAGCCTGAAAAGGCATACTATTTCCCAGGCAGAATTAATCAAACGGGGCCACTGCATAGACACAGCCTCATGAATTTTAAAGTTTTAAATCTAAAGAAAACATACAGTGAGGATTCAGGCAAATAAATAATAAAGAGTTTATTTTTGAAAAATAAAAATAAGATAGACCTTGTTTCTCTCTCAGAATCCTAAAAGTCAAAGACTAGAGAAACAAGGGCTACAAAAATTCTGTGAAGAAGAAGAAAAAAGTGGAGCAGTGATCCATCAGAACTTTAATCCCCAGGAATAAAAATAGCAATGTTTACTCGAACATATAACACTTCAGAAAGACTATCATCCACATTCCAATGATAAAAGCATTACATTAAATATGTCAACAGGTGGAAAAAGAGCAAAAATAAAGAACTAAAGACATGGGAAAGGGATAACATAAAAAGACAAATTTCAGGCCCTGAAAATGGAATCTAAATAAAATTTTCAGATTTGTAAATAATAGTTCAGATTACATGTAACAGTCTAAATACTCATCAACAGAATAATGGTTAAACAAACTTTGGTAGATACACATAATCAAATACTTGTTGTTGTTCGGTGCCATCGAGTCGGTACCACACAATGTTAAAAAATAATGATGAATCTATGAAACAATGCATAACATGGATGAACCTAGAGGACATCATGCTGAGTGAAATTTGTCAATTACAAAAGAACAAATATTATATGAGACCACTGTTGTATAAAGTTAAGAAAAGATTATCTTGCTGAAAAAAACATTCTATGATGGTTACCTGGGATTGGTGGGAAGAGAAAATTATTCATTGCCTAGATGGTTGTTGCCACTGGGTTCCAATGAGTCAGTTCTAACTCATAGCAACCCTGTGAACAACAGAATGAAGCATTTCCCAGTTCTGAACCATCCTTCCAATTTTTGATTCATTTCAGTCCATGCAGCTGCCACAATGTCAATCCATTTCATTGGGGTCTTCCTCTTTTTCGTTGTCCCTCCCCTATACTAAGCATGATGTCCTTCTCTAGAGAGATGGTCCCTCAGGTCCCTCAGGATAACATGTCACAGTATGAGAGATGAAGTCTCACCATCCTGACCTCTCAAGAGCGCTCTGGCTGTACATCTTCCAAGACAGACTTGTTTTCTCTTCAGACAGTCCATGATATTTTCAAAATTCTTCTACACCATAACTCAAGTGCATCAATTATTCTTCAGTCTCCCTTATTCACTGTCCAACTTTCACATGCATATTAGGCTACTGAAAATACCATGGCTTGGGTCAGGTGCACCTTAGAGGGTAGTCAAGTTAATGTGAGTGACAGGGAAGGCAACATATAACAAGAACACTGGCAGAGGAAAGGAAAGATGAAGGTAGCAGAAGACACAGGGAGGAGTGCAAGAGTTAAAGTGAATAGTGGTAAATACTGATAGTACATAAAGGGGATTGTATTAATTGCAATAACAGGAAGCAGATGATTTGTTGAATGTGGGACTGCTAATCTACTCTGTAAACCTTCACTCAATTCACAATAAAAAATTTTTTTTTCAAAATGATTCTCAAAGCAGAAACTATATAATAGATAATGATTTCATTAAAAGCCCACCTCTTTTGCCATACAACAAAAGAAATCGTAGCTGTACTAAAGGTCTAAATGTTAAAAGTTGAAAGATGTATGATTATCTCAGTATAGTAAGGATACATACATGCACACGCACACACACGTATATAAGCAGAATTGGTAAAAGTTGATATGAATGGTATGACTGTTGTTTTTGTTATTTGGTACCATTCAGTCAATTACAACTCATAAAAATGCTATGTACAACAGGACTAAACACTGGTCCTGCACCATCTTCACAACTGTTATGTTTGAATCCACTACTGTTGCCATTGTGACAGTCCATCTCATAAGGGTCTTCCTCTTTTTTGCTGACCCTCCACTTTAATAATCGTGATGTCCTCCTCCAGGGACTGGTCCCTCCTGACAACATGTCCAACGTATGAGAGATGAAGTCTTGCCATCTTTACTTCTAAGAAACAATCTGGTCATACTTCTTCCAAAACAGATTTGTTTGTTCTCCTGGAAGAACATATACTGAATATATATGCACATGGTATATTCAGTATTCTTAGCCAACACTACAATTCAAATACACTGATTCTTTTCTGGTCTTCCTTATTCACTGTCCAGTTTACACATGCATATGAGGCAACTGAAAACATCCTGGCTTGGGTCAAACCAGTTCTCAAAATGATAACATTGCTCTTTAATACTTTAAAAAATATCTTTTGCAGCAGATTTGTCCAACATAATATGTCATTTGAATTTCTTGACTGCTGATTCCATGTGTGTTGTTTGCGCATCCAAGTTAAATGAAACCTTTAACAATTTCAAACTTTCTTCATTGTATCATGATGTTATTTATTGGTATACTTGTGAACATATTCATTTCCTTTACACTGAGGTACAATCCATACTGAAAACTGTAGTGTTTAATCTTCAACAGTAAGTACTACAAATCGTCTTCACTTCTAGCTAGCAAGGTTGTGGCATCTACACATCACAGGTTGTTAATAAGTCTTCCTCCAATCCTGATGCCATGTTCCTCTTCGTGTAATCCAGCTTCTCCGATTATTTGTTCAGTGTACAGATAGGCGGAAAGACACAACCTTGATTGTAAACCATTCTGTATCTTGTTCTGTTTGAACAACTGATTCTTGGTCTATATACAGGTTCTTCCGAAGCACAATTAAGTCTTTGAAATGTAACCCATAGTTTATCATGATTCATACAATCCAATGCATTTGCATAGTCAGTAAACCACAAGTAAGCATCTTTCTGGTATTCTGATATTCGCTACTTTAAAGAACCATATGACATCATTCCACTTCATCTGTTGAATCTGGCCTGAATTTCAAACAGCATCCGCTTGATGTAGTGCTGCAACCATTTTTAATTATTTTAATAAACATTCTACTTTCATGTGACATTAATGACACTATGTGATGATCTCCGCATTCTGTTGGGTCACCTTTCTTTGGAATGTGAAAAAATATGGATCTCTTCCAATCAGTTGGCCAGGTCTTCCAAATTTCTTGGCAGAGATGAGTGAGTTCCTCCGGTGTTGCATCGATTTGTTGAATCAATTAGTATTCTGTCTGTCAATTCTTGGAGCCTTGTTTATCATCAATGCCTTCAGTAAGCTTGGACTTCTTCTTTCAATACTATTGGCTTTTGATCATACGATACTTCTTGAAATGGTTGAACATTGACTGATTCTTTCTTGGTACAGTGGTTCTGCGTATTGCTTCCATCTTCTTTGGACACTTCCTGAATCATTCAATTTTTTGCTCATAGAATCCTTCAGTCATGTAACCTGAGACTTGAATATTTTCTTCAATTCTTTCAGCTTAAGAAATTCTGACAGTATTCTTCCCTTTTGGTTTCCCAACTCTTGCATTCCAATCTTCAGTAATAATCAATGCATCTTGACTGCATGTTTGATCAACTTCAGACTGAAAAAAGTTGGAGAATTCTTCAATTTCATCATCAGTGGCTTTAGTGGTTGGTTGGTGTACAAAATTGAATAATAATCCCATGCATATTTTCAAATCACAGATAGTGTTGTACTTTAAGATAGGTCATGAGATGTTCATTTTAATAATGAATGTGATGTCATTCCTCTTTAATTTGTCTTTCCCAGCATAAAAGACTATATGATTGTCTGATTCAAAATGGCTAATACCTATTCATTTCAGCTCACCAATGCCTAGGATATTGATTCATATTCATTCCATTATGTTTTTGATGAGTTCCAACTTTCCGAGATCCATACTTCATATATTCCTTGTTTGGATTATTTATGGATGTTTGCATCTGTTTCTTCTCATTTAAAGTGTGTCACTTCAGCAGATGAAGGTTCCGAAAGCTTTGCTCCACCCAATTTGACTTAAGGTCAATTCAACTTTGAGAAGGCAGTATACATAAGGTTATACCATGTGTCAATTTGACTTAAGGTCAATTTAACTTTCAGAAGGCAGTATACATAAGGTTACCATGTGTCAATTTGATTTAAGGTCAATTCAACTTTGAGAAGGCAGATCTTCCCCAGTCATATGCTGAGTGGCTTCCAATCTTAAGGGCTTACTTTCTTGCACTATATCTGACAATATTCCATTGCTGTTCATAAAATTTTCAGTGGCTAACCTTTCAGAGAGTGCTGATGTGGCACTGTAGGAGAAGCACTCAACCATAGTATAGGTTAGAATCACAAGGTCAGCGGTTCAAACTCACCAGATGCTCCTCAAAAACCTTATAGAGGGTTTCTATGAGTCAGAACTGACTCAACAACATGTAACAACAGCAAGCTTTCAGAAGTGGCCTTCCTTCCTTTTTCCTAGTCTGTCTTGATCTGTAAGCTCTGTTGAAATCTGCCCACCATGGGTGACTCTTGTGGTATTTAAAATACTGGTGGCATAGCTTCCAGTTTCATAGCAACACACAAGCCACAACACTACAATAAACTGACATACGAGGTTATGACTAGAGAAAGATTTAAAAAACAAAAACTTGTCCATTAAATTACGACAAACACAAATTAAGCGGTAAGTAAACTAGAAAGTTAGTTTAAATGTATGAAAATAAAAATGCTATAACTTTGATATTTATAAGCCTCTTGCAAATCAAGAAAAAATATAGAGTAATATCTTGATAGAAGATTAGACAAAGATATGAAATTCCAATTTAGGGATGAAAAATATACAATCAAATATGTAGAAAAATAAACAGAATGGTAAATACAAACTAAGAAATCAATAAAATCTCTCTTGAGGATGAAATGAGAATAGATGACGAATTCTAATGCACAATGCTGGCACATGTCTGAGTTAATGGTTATACTCATATACTGCTAATAGGAGTATAAATTGAAACAACTGTTGTGATGAATTATTGGGTAAATCATAGCAACATTTTAAAACACTATGTATTATTGAACTAGACTCTCTGCTTCTAGGAATTTGTCTGAATAATCAGGTATGGGTACAAAATTCTAAGGTTGCTCATATTAGAGCATAAATCAAAATAAAAAATAATCCAAGTGTAAAATAGGGAAGAAGAAATAAAGTATGATATATTTATACATTTAAATGCCCACTCCATTGTATTGCAGCAGAATATTAACTGCATGCAGAAAAGTTCAGCTTTTAAAAATATGAATGGCCTTCAAAAAGTTCATGGAAAATATCCATCTTTTTTTGAGGCCCCCTTGTAGTTAACACATACCAAAATATGTGTAGCAAAGGTGAAGCTCCATATTGTTTACTATGGTCATACAAAAGACTCATCACCAAGTTTGGTACCATCAGTGAAAATGAGGAAAAAAGTTCAATGAGATAGATTTACACAAATAGTCTCAACAACTGGCTCAAATATATCAAAGATTATGGGGATGGCACAACACTAGGCAATGATTGCTTCAGTATACATAAGGTTACCATGTTTCAGAGTTGACTTGATGAAACCAACAACAACAATGCATACAAAAAGTGTTGAAAAGGAACCAAAATATTAATGGTAGCCATTGTTTAAGTGTTGAAATGACAGTCTTCCTTCTGTATTCATCTGAAACAATTCTCACTACAATAAAGCAAATTGGGATAAAACACAATTGGCCTTTGACATCTGCCTAGCCTTTTGCCACTTCTATAACAAGTCCAAGTCCAAGTTTTCCTTCAGGGAGGAAGGATAGGCAAGAAGGGAGAAAAAGACTAATAAGAAACATGGCAAGCAAACCTCTCTGGGAAAACGAGAAGTAGAAATGGGTATATCTGTATCTCTGAATTCGTCATCCAGTTATCCTAGATGTGCCAAAAACATATTCACCAACTAACTAGGATATTCATAGAATTGCTGAGGCTATTCCGGAAGGCCTAACCAGCCAAAAGAGCTCAAATGATCATAATGGATATTTCAGCAAAGCGGATAATTGCCACTAAAAGCCTAACCTCAACCAGGACCTGCACAGTTCCTATAGATGGACCCTGGAATTCCAAGCCAGTTAGTTATACAACATTACCCTGGATGTTTGATTAACCTTACAACAATTCAAACCTACTGACTGTGAATTTAATACATTAAGGCAACATTTTGTTAAATTTATTTTATACTCAAATCAAAATTTAAAATTATTTAAGAAAAAGTATTCCAACTACTTGGAATTTCATTAAAAAAAATAATTATAATATAGTTTTAATATGGAGTCCTGATGTGACCCTGAAGGATAAGTACTAGATTGCTAACCATAAATTTAGCTGTTCATATCAGGCATATGGTCATGCTGTTGACCACGTTGGTCACCAATTAGGGGAAGTAGGGGAAAAACAGCAATGAAGTTGTGAACTAAGTCCGGCCATGTTCAATAGACTCCTGTTAATCTGGATTGAGACCTGGTTAACCAGCAGTATGACGAGACCTGGGGACTCCTCAGAGGACTAGAACAGAATGTGAAGCATCAAGCTGATATGAAGTAAGGGGAGATGCACAAGAACACCCACACTTGCAGATAGTACTCACTTGACGTGGTATCAATGGATGGATGATCAGAACACGACTAAAGAAAGAAGAGGGGGAAAAAAAAAAAGGAGTAACCCACTACCAGTGGATGAACTTGACCTATGCTTGTGGATGCAGTATGAAAAAGGAGAGGAAAAATCTCTACAATGAGGACCATTCCCACCCCCTTGGTATACAGGGTCGACAGGGATGAGGAACTCAGACATTGCCTATCCAAAATGGGGGACTACAAAGGCAAGAAGTGACTGGCTTACAAGCTTTCAATAGGGAACCTAGCTCCACAGGATACAGGGAAAAGTAGAATCCCCACTGAATTGTTTCCAACCTGTCCGGATGGGGTTGATAAAAGGTGAGGGGGAAAGGACTCCTGTGGTTCAACAGGGAATATTGCTATCAGGTCTGACTGTGAGTGTTGGAAAGGTAAATGTAAATGTTTGGTAACAAAAGGAGGAGAGTGGCAGACTTTGCAGTCTAGGAGCAGAGATCCCTGGAACCATCAAGGGAGAAAAGCAAGGGAGGCAGTGACACTAGAGATGGAGGCAGAAAGGATGACTTGGACAGAAGGAGCGGCTGAGGACTCTGGACTCAGGGAAGGAGAAGGGTTGTGGGCTGGCGGCTGGGTGCAGGCGTGTGGGGTGTACCCTTTGGTTGTTTGATGATGCCTGCAGGGGACTGTGATCATTGCAATGAAACAAAATATGATAGGATGAATGTAAAGATAATGTTCATCCATGTAAACTAACACATAATTCACACGCAAAAAAAATTTTTTTTTTAAGTTTAGCAATTCAAATCTACCAGCCACGTTTCAGGAACCCTATTCAGGGATTCTATGAGTCAGAACCAACTGAACAGCACTTAACAACAATAATTTCAGTATTTACAATATGTTTTTTTAAAACTAAAACACTATGTATCCTAACTTAAGGATTGGGTCCAAAGCTGCAATCAAAGGAAAGTTCATAGTATTCAATATTTTATTACAAAGAAAAAGGGAAAATAAATTAAATAAAGCAAGCATTCATTTCAAGACATTAAATTGAGTACATTAAGTAATAAGTTAAAAATTTTTTAAATAATAAATTATCACAAAGAGAACATGGGAATATATCATAATTGGTAAATGAATTCAAGATCTGGTTATGTGAAACACAAACAACAATAAAATAATTAATATATTTTTCTCTTTTGCCTCTCTCAGCACAGAACCTTTACCTAATCATTTTAAGGCAGTCATGGTAGAACAATGGAGAAATTAAGATTTTTTTACTTAAGGAATGCAGAGAAAGGATAAGGTAATATTAACTTTTGTTGTTATTCAGTGTTATTGAATTGGTTCCAACTCATAATATCCTTGTATATGGTTTCCAACGAGCGCCTAGTGGGTTTGCACCCTGACCTTGCAGTTTAAACCGATCTTTTGGTCCAGTATTTATCCTTTAGAGCCACACCTTAGGCAAGCAAAATAAGCTTATCTACACACAGAAAGTGCCATGGGCTGCCAAAAGAACAAACAGATCCATGTTGGAAGAAGTGCAGCCAGAATGCTCACTGGAGTTCAGGATGACCAAACTTTGTCTCTCATACTTCGGACATATTGTCAGGAGGGACCAGTCGCTGGAGAAGGATATCATGTTTGGTAAGGTGGAGGGTCAGAAAAAGAGGAAGACCCCCAATGATGTGGACTGTCAAAGTGGCAGCATCCACTGGGTTCAAGCGTGAAAACAATTGTGAGGCTGGCCCAGGACCGCGCAGTGTTTAGTTCTGTTATGCATAGGGTCGCTATGAGTACCGGACTCCATGGCATCTAACAACAACAGCACAGAAAAGAAGATTTTCCAAATCCTTTCATTCTCACTCATTAGCATATTAATCACCCTATCTGGAAAACACACCTTTGAGTCCTAATTTTCTTATATCTTGATGTACCACTAAGACTTAGGTTTGAGTCAGGGTTGGAATTTGCAGTAAGAAAAAGGAAAATATGAGGCAAGGGAAGGCCTGACAATTTCCAGTGTAGGGTGGGAAGAAGAGACAAAAGTAAGTGCAGAGCTATGGTTTGGAGAAAGAGAATGGGGAGAATAATAAGGACAGAACTTTTACTGAGGGTCTTCTGATTCACAGGAACCCTGGAGGACTGAGTGGAAGTGTCCCATAGGCTGTAATCTTTACTGGATTACATCATGCCTTTCTCCCACAGAATTGCTAGCCTTCTGGTTAACCACACCCACCGAGCTATTAACCATTACATCACCGGGGTTCCTTCTCTCCCACTTGTTGTTGGTGGTGGTGTTAAGCGCCATCGAGTCAGTTCCAACCTATAGAGACCCAGTATAGGGTTTCCGCGGAGCAGCTGGTATGCTTTAGGACTCAGGAAACAAATCACTTCTTGAGTAGCTCCTCATGTGGAAATCAATCTAAAGTGGCATCCCTGGATAGTGCAAACAGTTATGCACTCAACTACTAATTAAAATGTGGCAGTTTCAACCCACCCAGAGGTGCCAGGGAAGACAGACTGCTTCCACAGCTCTTAAAACCCTATGAAGCAATTCTACTCTGAATACCTACACCTGCCATGAATCTGAAGTGACTGGACAGCAACTAAGAACAGGATCACATCGACTTGATGGGGCAAACTGAAGAAAATCCTGACATTATGCTTTCCTGAGCCAACTTAGGTGGGGCCCAGAAACACCTGGGAGTCTGGCGATGGGTTTGTTGTTGTTGTTATGTGCCGTGGAGTAGGTTCCGACTCATTGAGACCCTGTACAGGGTTTCCAAGGCTGTAAATCTTTACGGGAGCAGAAAGCCTCATCTTTCTCCCGTGGGACAGCTGGTAGTTTCGAACTGCTAACCTTAAGGTTCACAGCCCGATTCATAACCACTATGCTACCAGAGCTCCTTGGCTATAGGTTTAGCTAGCTAGAATTGGCCGAGGTAACATTGTAGCCAATGTTACATAGCCACAGCCAGGGTAGGACCAAGAGTGAATCTCTACCAGATCCCCTTGAGCATCACTGGATACTCAGGTACAGCCAATTCAGACAGAGAGCCAATTCAGTCAGGACAGTGCTTGAGGAAGCTTGATGAACTGTTCATAAATGGCTATCATAAGTATGCTGATGGAAAAGGAACAACATCATCTTAGAGTTAGAAAGTAACCATGAATCCCGTCTCTTAACTCTAATATGTAATCTAAACTCCTCTCTTTCTTATGCATGTTAAGGTAAGAAACAAGAGATGGTAGGAGCAATCTGATACTACTTGTTCATTCTAAGAAAAAATAACTAATAAAGAGTAGCTTAAATTGTCACATTGGTCAAGTTTTAACCTACATTAAATATTCTGGACACAAACATTCCAGTCTATAAAAGGCAGCACAGTAAAAAGATTAAAAATGTGGAAATCTGGATTCACGTGGTCTGTACTTGACTCCAAGCTCCATAATCTGTCAACTCTATACCTCAGTTTCTTCATTTATGAAGTGGCAATAATAATAACTTATATCTCTTAATACTTTTTAAGAGTTAAGTGAATTAATAAATATAAAGTGCTTAGATCAGTTGTCTGATCCACAAGAAGGGTTCACTAGGTATTGGCTATCATTATTACTATTAGCATTATTTTATCTAGTGGGGGGCTCATGAAGGAAGATCTGATTAGTTACAGAAAAAAAATATAATTACAGATTTCTCTACACACTCAAGTAGTTGAGTGTATTAAAATGTGTATACAAATAATTACAACACAAATAATTAAAACCATAAATGAAAAGGGGGGTATCAAATAGATCAAAATACAAAGAGGTTTTAAAAACAGAACAATGGTGATGGTTGGTGGTTATGTGCCATGGAGTCGGTTCCGACTCATAGCCACCATGTACAGGGTTTCCGAGGCTATAAATCTTTACGGGAGCAGAAAGCCTCATCTTTCTCCTGCAGAACAGCTGGTAGCTTCGAACTGCTGATCTTGCGGTTCACAGCCTGATTCATAACCACTACACTACCAGAACAATGGTAGTAGATTAAAAAAATCTTCATAAAATGGAGCATGGACCACATTCAGAAAAAATGAATTGCCTATATTATCTCAAGAAGTGTGGCAAGTTGAAAAGAAGTATGCCACAGAAAACTGAAAAATTCAAAACAGGTCTGTTGTTAAGTGTCATTGTTGCTTCCAACCCATAGTGACCCTGTGTAGAGATTCCAATGAGTAGCTGGTGAGTTTGATCTGCAGACCTCGTAATTCAAACCGACCTGCAGTCGAGTGCTTATCCTACTGCACCACACCAGGATTCCAAAATAGGCCTTTTATTGTCGGTGTTAAGTGTCATCGAGTCCATTATGACTCATAGTGACCCTGTATAGGGTTTCTGAGGAGTGGCTGGTGAACTTGAACCACCAACCTTGCAGTCCAGCACATTAACCCACAGCACCACATAGGTTCTAACCAGATAATTTAACTAGTGGATTCTTTCAAATTTTCCCAAAGAGGCAATCCCAATAAGTATAATAGTCCCAAGACCTAGAAACAGATAGACTGCTCCCCAGTTCATTGCCAAGGCCAGGTTACTACGTTTACTATAAAATCCAAACCAGCATAAAACAAAACTGTTTTTTTTCTGGTTGTTTTGTGAGGCAGGTTTCAGCTGGTAGTGAGCCTATAGGACAAAGTACAACTGCTTCATAGGATTTCGTAGGCTGTAATTTTTTAAGGAGTGGCTTGCTAGGTCTTTTTCTCTCACAAAGCAGCCAGTTGGTTCCAACTGTGGACCTTGTCGTTGGCAGTTTAAGCAGTGGAGAGAGGGGAGGTGTAGCAGGCAGTTTTGTTCCTGTCTTCCAGACATTCCCAGACCCTGCAGAGCTACATGGGAGTCCTGAGACATGCAATCAGGAGATGAAGAATATACTCACTAGTACAGAAGGAAACACAGAGGAAAGAGAAATAGAGGGGAAAAGAAAGTATATAAGGTTACAATAATGATAGAAATAATGAGGTACAAAGAACCTTCTGCTACTGAAAATGGCTCAACCCTTCTAGGAATTAATTGGCAGTATGTATTTAGAACCTCAAATGTACATATTTTGACCTAATAATCCAACTTCTATTAGTCCACTCAAGATTTAATTTTAAATAAAGATAATGATTTGCATACCAGGATGTACATTTTAATAGAATTATTGATAGCAAGCAAAACAAAAACAGAAAACAATCTCAACATATTAAAAAGGAAACAGTGTAACAGATGAAGGCACTTTATCTGATGAATTACACAGCAGTCAAAACCAATGACTTGGGGGGGGAAATGTTAATGGAATGCATATAAGTATGATTTTTTTTAGTGAACAAGGTAAATATACATAAAATATCATCTTAACTGTATATTTTAAAATACATATGTATAGGATAAAAGTATTGAAAGAAAATTAACCAAAACCTTAACATTATCTCGGGTTATAGGGCTCTGAATGAATGTTATTTTCTTTTGCATATTATTATCTAACTTTTATCATCAATCATGTATTACTTTTACAATCAGAATGGAAAGGACTAAAGCCAATTAATCATGGCACGTGGATAATATACTTTTGAATGATAAAAAGAAAATTTAAGTCTCTACTCACTAAGGCTAAAAACATTCTCAACATCCTGCACTAAATTTCATTCTCTTAACATTGGCTCACTTTAAAGCCCCGGGTGGGTAGGGGGGCGAAGCAAACCAATAAAATCCCTCAATAAAGACAGGTTGAGCTGCTTCTCTCGAGGATTTTCAACACAACCATTACCAAGAGGAAAACCAGGCACCCATTTTTTAGGTGCAGCTGTTTTAGTATTTTCCTTGGTTCCAGGAACATGAGAATCGAGGAATGAGCTTTTAAAAGACAGATTATCAAAACGTGAAGTTAAACATTCAGATGCGCAGGAAAACATACAATCACACTCACTCGATTAGTCTCAACTAAACAACTCAAAGCGAGTCCTTGCAGGTGCAACCGTGCCCCGCCCTCAGCCTGCGCCCCGGGAGGCCGCGCCCGCTTAGGTGATACCTGTTCGTGGTGCGCGGTACTGGGGCCACAGGGCTCCTGAGCATCCTCAGCGCCGGGCTATGGTGGGTGACCTCTTTGCTTTCCTCCAACAAAAGCCTGCACAACCAGGAAGAAAACTAAGTTTAACACCTCTCCGGGAGTAGTCTGCTGGCAGGCTGAAAGCCTGACCAACGCATCGATGCCTCCGCGCGCCCTGGCTCCCCTAGAAGGTTCCAAACCACAGTTTGAACAGCATTGGGGCGGGAAGACTGGGACAACAGGGACCAGAATAGAAAGCCAGGAATATGAAAACCGACGGCAGGTCCCTGACTTGCAGCTTCCTCACCCGGTGCGACCCCTCGCTGGAGACCTTGCAACCCTTCTCGTTTCCTTTCTGCCCCCATAAATTGCCCACTCAGTTCAAGTGTCACCTTTCTGCGACCTTCTTGCCCACCCTTCAAACCTCCAGTCCTGTCTCCTGAACCTCGCACTCTCAGCCCGCCGATGCCTGTCAGCTTTTCCTCCATGCAATCAAAGTCTTTTGCACGCCCAAGTCAATAGACCGGCTGCTGGGCTTACAGGGCGCACAACGGAGCGCCCGCGCGTGCAGGCAAGGTTACCTGGAGCCGGCGGGTGCGTTAGCCGAGCACCAAAGAAGACGAAGCAGCAGCAGGCTGGCGAGCAGGGCGAGCAGCGCTCCCCACGGCCGCATCCTTAGCCACAGGCGCCGCCGCCGTTGCCGCCGCGGCGAAACACAGCCCTGTAGACTGCGACTCGCTGAGCCCGCCGCCGCCACTACCGCCGCCGCAGCCACGCACACTCCCAGTGTTCAAAAGCAGCGGCGAAGGGCTAAGACCGCGAGCGGCGCGGGCCCGCACACGCTGGGCGCAGGCTCCCCAGCCTGCACAATCTTTGCGCGAAAGAGAAGACACCGCTTCCTCGTCCTCTCTTCTCCCACACAGCGCTGGACTGCTGGTTTCGGCGCTGGGATTGCAGATGATGATTCGCCGAGCTCCCCGCCTCTCCTCCCCGAGGCACTCGAAGCTGCTGCGGGCTCTGGTCGCCGCCGCTGCCGCCGCTGCTGCCGCTGTTGCTGCCGCCGCCGCCGCGCGGGGTCAACTGAAGGTTGGGACGCGGGAATCCAACAACGTGCTGATTGGTCTCCAACTTTTCCGTGCCTTCACCTTCTCCGTAGTGTCCGCGTGCTCTTCTCAGAAGCCCACATGTCAGACCAACACCTACCACAATTCTGCCTCCCAGCAGTTGAGACTGAGGACTTGGAGGGGCTGAAAAGGCGAGCAGGAAGACCCACGTCAGAAACTTTTTAAACTGTGTGGTTGCTCTGCTGGATCGTCCCACGCGTATGGCTGCTGGAGACTTTTTAGATGGTTGAGTGGATTTCCATATCAAATGGAAGCAAAAACCTCCCCAGGCTTAATTAAACTGAAATTTAAAGGCACAGTGAATTAACTTCCAAGTGTCTGAAAAGCTAGTTTTAAACAAACTAAGCCACAGGCCAAATTCAATCCAAATCTGCCTGTTTTTGTAAATAGTTTTATTAAAACACATCCATGTCCATTCTTTTGCATTATCCGTTGTTGTTCTTAATGCTACAAGGCAGAATTGATTAAAGGTGATAGGGACCATACACAGACCCATAAAGCCTAAAATATTTACTATCTAGCCCTATTTATAAGGGAGCTCTGGTAGCATAGTGGTTATGAATCAGGCTGCTAATCTCACGTTCAGCAGTTTGAAACTACCAGCTGTTCCGCTGGAGAAAGATGAGGCTTTCTGTTCCCATAAAAATGTACAGCCTCGGAACGTTCCTGTACAGGGTCGCTGTGAGTCAGAACCAACTCCACGGCACATAACAACAACAGCCCTTTATAAGGAGTCTGTGTGTATCATTGGTAGTTCTAACCCTTGGGAGAAGCACCCGCAGAATAAAGGCTTGGTCAAAACCTGATTTGAAACTTTGAAATACATGAAGTCTTCATGAATTGGAATCCACCACACTGCTGGGATAGATAATTGGTTAGGATTTCATTCAAGGGAAAAGTAATCATTTGACAGTGTGATATAGTCTGCTTCCCCAATTATTTGGCCTCTTCAGTCCTGAGTTAACACATGGCTCCCAGGCTGCTCAAGCTCCTCTCTGTGAAGTCCCCCTAACCTCTCTGTCCAGGTTTCTGACTCTGGACCCTTGCAGAACACCCGTAAAACACAAAACCTATAATGGGCATGTGGGAGTTTATTAGACAACTCAATCTACTTTGTGTGTTTGATAATTTTCCAAAAGGACCACATGAACTCCACCATCTTGAACTATACCTAAAAGGTTTTGAGTTCTAAAATGCTTAAATGAGAGAACTTTTGCACATATCAAAAACACTTTTATTGTAAGTAGAGTCTTCTAGAGGCATAATAAGCCTGGATGTGGTGCTATAGGATAAGCACTGGACTGCTAACCACACTAAAGGCAAAGTCAGCAGCTCAAACCTACCAGTTGCTCTAGAAAACACAGGGTTACTGTGAGTCAGAACCAACTCAATGACATACAACAACGTCAACAAAAACGGAGGCATAAGGTCTTAATTTGAAAGAAGTAAGTCATTTGGAAAGCAAGTAGCCACATACCACAATAAAGCACATGACATACTATTGTCCCTGGCTGTTCCTAGTGCAACTGCTAACTTGAAAGGCTGGAGGTTACAGTTCACCCAAAAGCACCTTTAAAGAAAATCCTGTTCATCTATTTCTTTAAAATTAGCTATTGAAAATCCTATGGAGTACAACTCTACTCTGATACACATGGGGTCACTGTGAGTATCAGAGTCCACTAAATGGTATTTGATATTGTTTGTCTTTGTAAACTTGTCCTCGGGGAGTTAGTTACGTGTTAGTTACTAAAAGAAGAAAAGAATAATAATCAGAGATACAAGGTTATTTAGTCAACAACATTACTCTAACTGAAAATATGTGGTTGAAGACAAAGCAGACTTTTGCGCATAGTAATTAATCAATGAATGGTCAATGAATAAAACATCTAATAACTAGAAGTAAAATATTGAAAATAAAATGTAGCTGAAAACTTTATTTCCTTCCATTATTCATGAATGCTGTTAAAATAAAAACCAATCAAGAAAAAAAAAAGCTACTTTTATATAATACTGACATTTTTTATGGATCCAGCTGCTTATCCAAGTATGATATAATAAAATAATGCTACATTTGGGGGAGCGCCACTGGTGGCACTGTAGGGTAATCACTGGACTGCTAACCACAAGGTTGTCAGCTAAAATCACCAGCTATTCTGTAGGAGAAAGATGAGGCTTTCTGCTCCCATCTGCTTCCAATCCTTACAGTTTTGGAAACCATATATTCATAGGATCTTTATGAGTCAAAACCAATTTAATGGCACCTAACAACAACAGCGTAGTGGTTACAAATCGGGCTGTGAACCACAAGGTCACTGGTTCGAAACTACCAGCTGCTCCATGGAAGAAAGATGATGCATTCTGCTCCCGTAAAGATTAACAGCCTCGGAAACCCTGTGAGGGTTGCTATGAGTCGGAACTGCCTCCACGGCACATAACAACAACAGCAATATTCAGGTAAACCTAAAATAATGTAGTAATTAAATTCTATTTATTTGAAAATGTAAGCATTCTGTTATATAAGTAGGCTATGGTACAATTATTTGCAAAATGGAAAAGTAACTTGGATTTGGAAGAAAATTCTAAATTTTATTTCTCCTAGAGTAGAAGAATTGTATAGACAATTCATCCTGAAGACAGTTTGCAGACAAAGAAAAGGGCATTTTTGTACAAGCCAGGAAGGTGCAATTTCACCTAATTTACTAAAGTTTAATATTTTGACGCAGCTGGGCTCAAGGAAACAGCAGAAGAGTCAGCCTTGCATTGGGCTCCCTAAACACCCTTACTGCAAATGAAGTCACTTTTTATCAAGCCAATGGCTATCAGCAAGGGACTCACAAAAGCCCATTTTAATTGGAAAACCAAGTGAAAATTTGCAAGGGGAATTCTGTGCCAAGTCTTAAAATTTGACAGTAGGGAACTTTACCACAAGCTTTTTAATTTAAGACTTTGGCTGGTAAAATAACATTAAGTCTCTTGCTTATCCAAGGAGCTCTGGTAGCGCAGTGGTTACAAATCGGGCTGCGAACCACAAGGTCAGCAGTTCGAAACTACCAGCTGTTCTGCGGGAGAAAGATGAGGCATTCTGTTCCCGTAAAGATTTACAGCCTCAGAAACCCTGTGCAATATGAGTCGGAACTGACTCTGAGGCACACAACCACCACCATCTTGCTTTCCCTTAGGAGATAAAATAACCAGATGGAAAAATGAGTCCTTAAGTATTTATCAGTTATCGACCCAACACTGAAGAGCTGTGCAGGTCCTTAGCATTTGATAAGTTAACATTTCAGGTTTGACTGCAACCGCAAAGCTGTTTGCCATGTGGTAATTTGGAGCACTCATAGCTTAGTGGTTTTGAGTCGGGCTGCTCCCCTCGAGGTCAGCAGTTTGAAACTACCAGCCATTCCATTGGAGAAAGATGAGACTTTCTGCTCCCGTAAAGATTTACAGCCTTGGCAACCCTATACAGGTTCGTTATGAGTTGGAACCGACTCCTTCATTGGAACCCTCACTACAGCTCAGTAACAAAACACACCCTCCTGAGACAGATCTAAGAAACTGCCACCCAGCTAGTGGGTGAGCCTACCTCACACATCCAGTCCACTCAGCACTCAGTATTGGCTTCTCATTTCACTTTGTTATTCTTTATACATCATCATCAATGCCCTTAATTCCATAAAAATATTGGGAGGTTTTGATATAGTAAAAGAAAAAAGTTTAATTGAAAATTCCCATGAAAGTTGAAGAGGCTTATAATTTTGGGTCTAAGGAAACAAGAGAATAGGGCTGTGAACCTTAAGGTCAGTGGTTCAAAACTACCAGCTGCTCCGCGGGAGAAAGATGAGGCTTTATACACCCGTAAAGATTTACACCCTCGGAAACCCTGTACAGGGTCGCTATGGGTCGGAACCGACTCGATGGCACTTAACAACAACAACAACAAGGAAACAAGCGACCTTTAACAAAAATATGATTTAATAACATTTCTATATATTCTTGAATATGGTTTTCAAGAAGATGAATCCCAAATATTAAGTGTAAACTATATATTCAATAGTATACGTGAATAGGAATCCTTATCAGAGACAAAGGAAAAAGTGTGTGTGGGGGGGAATTGATCCACCCCAAAAATATATATTTCCCTTCATTTGGATGATGTTTTTATTTCCCTGTCTAGGCTTTTACTTCCCAGGCTGTTTGATTGGTTTTAGTAATGTTAGAGATTTGTGAGGGCTACAGGACAATAGCACATTCATAATATTAAACTACTCCTTGGTGGAGGAAATTCATAAGGATAGTATAACCAAGGTTGCATATTTTCAATAAATCATAGGAAATAAACGAAAGTAGAAACAGTTTTAAGAAATCAAAAACCTTGTATGAGGGTATATTTTCAAATGTATTTTATTATAGATTTTTACTGTTAATTAAATTAAAACAACTCTGTGTAGAAGGTCAGTGAAAAAGAAGAAGACACATTGGCTACAACAATGGGCTCAAACGTAACAATAGTTAGGATGCTACAGGAATGCGCTATGTTTCATACCCTTGTCTAGGGTTGCTGTGAGTTGGAGCCACTTGACAGTACCTAACAACAACACTAAAATGGATACTTTTACCTTTAAGATAGAACAGCTAGAATCATATATTTATACATATGAAAGAGCTTCAAAAAATTGTTGGAAAATTAGCTTTGAATTTAATATTTTCCAGGAACTTTTTAAAGCCCCTTTTTTAAGGAGTCCTGAAGTCTCTATGGTTAAAGAATTTGCTAACCAAAAAGTCTGTTTGAACTCACTAGCTGCTCCCAGGACAAATGATGTGGCAGTTTGCTACCATGCAGATTGCAATGTTGGAAACCCTTTGGGGCATCTCTATTCAATCCTGTAAGGTCACTATAAGTCAGAGTTCACTCAATGGCAATAGGCTCACTTTTTTGGTTAGACACAGTACATGTACTTCCTATGTATGAAGTGTATGAAATTCAATTTTTAGGATAACAACCAAAAAAAAAAAAAAAACTGAACAAAAATGTTAAGGGTTATTATCACTTTATATAATAGACTTTTTTGTTTATAAAATATTCAAACTTCCAACACTACTTTTCCTAATATCCATTTGTTCCTGCTGTTGTTAAGTACCATCGTGTTGGTTCTGACTCATAGCCACCCTGTATAGGTTTTTCCAGGAGAGGCTGGTGGGTTTGAACCACCAACCCTGCAATTAGCATCCTAGTGCTAATTATAAAGGACCAAAACACGAAATGAAAACTATTTATCCTGAAACTAAAATATAGTCAAAATATCATTTCACGAACTCCCAAAAAGTGGGCCAAACTGGAAAAGGACACCAAGTTCAAGGGATATCTCCCCTACGTTTAAGCTTACCAGGAGCACTAGTGGCATAGTGGATTATGTGTTGGGCTGTTAACCTCAAAGTCAGTAGTTGGAATCCACCAACAGATCCATGGAAGAAAGATGAGGCTTTCTGCTCTCATAAAGATTTATAGCCTCAGAAACCCTATACAGGGTTGCTATGAGTGAGAAACAACTTGATGGCACACAGTCACTACTACCATGTGTGGGAACAGGTTAAAAAAAAAGTTGTAAAGGATCCTACTGATACTCAGTTTGGAGGTGCAAAGTCTGGGTGGGGGCACACCATAACAAAAATAAATAACAATCAGTTTGAACGACCAGGATTAAAAATGGGTTATTGCTTCTCTTCAATGAATGTAATTTTCTAACTAGATAAATGGTAACCTAGAGATAATGCTATTCTTTATATATGTTGTTGTTGTTAAGTGCCGTCGAGTCGGTTTCGACCCATAGCGACCCTGAACAGGGTTTCCGAGGCTATAAATCTTTACAGGAGCAGATCACCTCATCTTTCTCCCGCGGAGCAGCTGGTAGTTTCGAACTGCTGACCTTGCAGGTCTCAGCCCAATTCGTAACCACTACTCTACCAGAGCTCCTTATTCTTTATATATAGATATATATTTTTTATCATGAATTGAGTGATAGTTTACATGGGAGAACATGGGTTGTACACTCATCCTTTCATTGCAATGATTACAATCTCTTCCATGCAACAGTATTTGCTTCGATTCCCTCTGTTTGTTGTTATTGTTTTTTGGGGAGGATGTACACAAAAGCTCTCAGGAATATATAATCATTTCAACAACCAGACGGCACATTCTGCAAGCCTGCCTCCTGGTCGCCAGCATGCAGACTTTCTCTTGCCATGAGTCTAGAGTCCTCAGCTGCCCTATTTCTCCATGCCCTCATCTCTGCCTCCATCTCTGATGTTGCTGCCTCTCTGGATATGGTCCCACATTCCACTCATGCTCTTCTTCCTTGATGGTCCCCTAGGACCCCGTTTTTGTTTCTGGACTGTAAGATTAGCTACTCCCCCATTTTTGTTACAAAACTTCTACTTTTACAGTTGTAACAGTAGTAATTAGTCATGATAATAACAACTCACTATTGAATCATAAGAATCTTATTCCCATCTCCTTTCACCAGACCCGTCTAGACAAGATAAAAACTATTCATTGGGGATTCTACCTTGCCCTGCACACTCTGAAACTAAACTCCCTCTTAAAAACTTGTAAACCAGTCACTCTGTGCCTTTATAGCTCTTCCTCACAGCCCGCCCCCTCATTTTAGGTAGCCAATGTCTAAGTTGCCCATCCCTATCAATTCTATATACAGAGGGGATAGGATTGATACTTGATGTGAAGACTCCTT
>NW_006408655.1:130888-165171 GCF_000296735.1 Chrysochloris asiatica
TCAGGTGTCCCCAGGTCTCACCACTCTTTGGACCAACCAGCCCTTCCTCTTCTCTCTTTCATCTCCAGGTTGACGGGAGACTATGGAATGTGGTCAAACTCAGCCCATATCTTCATTGCTGCCTTGCCCCCTCTTCCACTCACCAGTTGACCAACATGGTCACAGCAATCTTACACGCCTGCTCATGTGTTCCCTTTGAGTTTCAGTCTTAGAGGGAGGAGATAATGCTATTCTTGAAGAGAGATGACACAAGAATGTTGCAGCTACTAACTAAAGTCAATTTACCAAAGAAAATTTATCTATCAATTTACCTACCTACTAAATAAAAATAGATCCTTGAGTCATTGCTTTTTATACTAAACTCATTGACTTTTATATTATACTGGCCTCTGTCGGTACCTTCTACTTAATTTCAGAATTTGCAGGACCAGGTTGTTGCTGTTGTTAAGTACCATACAATTGGTTCCAACTCATAGTAACCCTGTATAGGGTTTCTGAGGAGTGACTGATGGGTTTGAACCAGCAACCTTGTAGCTAGCAGTCCAATGCTTATCTACAGTACTGCAACAGGACTAGGTAGATATCTGACTTTGTAATGAATTAGAGGGTGGGGCTTGAGTCCAAACATGCCATATTTTCTCACCTTAACTTACCTTCTTCACCTCTTCATTCTACACAATCCAAACTATAAGCAGAGACGTAGCTAAGCAAAAAGCATCCAATAACAAGTCCTTAGTACAAAATTAAGTTTCAGCAAGTGTTCAGATATAGAGAAACTTCCGTCAAAGAGCTTCCATTGACAGTATTACTGGCAGGTATCAGAAATGAACAGACATGACTTCTTTCAGAGATTAGTAAGCAGAAAAAAATTATGCAAAAGTCCTGTAAAATATAAAAGGGGTGGAACGTACAGTAAAAAGACAAATAAATAATACATGTTGAAGCAAGATCTGTGCCAGTAAAGTGAAGATTTAAACAACTACTTCATACCCTCAAGGCAATTAAAGATAATACAGATAGTATGGAAGAAAACTTCAAAAAGAAATAAAAATTGACAGGACAAGACAATAGAAAATTAAACTGATAGCTGTAAATATGTTGTTAATATAATATAGCTATATATTTTTTTTTGTTTTCCTTACTCTTATAAGATCAATCAAGTAAAAACCAACCTAGCTTCCAATTTCACCTCAGTAACGTCCTGGTGTGGGCCTGTGGGTTAATGCGCCAGACTGCAAAGCCATTTGAACTACAAGGTAAGTGTTTGAAGCTCACCAGCTGCTCCTCTGAAACCCTATACAGGATTGCTATGGGTCGGAACCATCTCAACAGCACTTATCAACAACAACAACAACACCATTAGGCTCCAAAGAAACAAAAATGTTTATAAAAATTTTAAGCAAAAATAATGTAAAACAAAAATTAAATTCTAGGCCTATATAACTTGCATATGTAAATGAAAATAGTTTCGCATGTATAATTTTCAAATACTCAAGAACTCAGAATATACAACACTACATATGTACCTTAAGAAAAGAAGAACTTGAGCTGTCATAAACCAGCCATAAAGGATAAATAAAAAATAACAAGGGATAACAGAATGGGAAAAAAATGTGGGACAAAACCTCAAATTCATAAAAAAGAAAACAGACTGACTGGGAAGTTTGAGACTCAAGGACTTCTTAAGACTAGTGCCCTGAGATGCTCTTCAAACCTCAAATCAAAATGAATCCCACATATCATCATGTAGATAAATAACAAGTTGATTCAAAAAATCTTTTACTTATTAGCACTGTGCTTCTTTTTAAAAAGAAAAGAATCATTTGTTTGAGAACACATGGTCAAGAATTATTTTTTTAAAAGAATGTTAAGGGGCAGGGAAGCTACACTAATGAAAATGAAAAATCCAGAACAAAAATAGTGAGAATGTTCACACATCATGAAGACTATAACCAATGTTACTGAACAACTTGTGCTGTTGTTGTTGTTGTTAAGTGCCGTCGAGTCGGTTCCGATCCATAACGTCCCTGTACAGGGTTTCCGAGGGTGTAAATCTTTACGGGAGTAGAAAGCCTCATCTTTCTCCTGTGGAGCGGCTGGTAGTTTCAAACCGCTGACCTTAAGGTTCGCAGCCCGATTCGTAACCACTACCCTACTTGTGTGGAATTGCTAAATGGAAACCTAAACAGCTGTGTGGTTTCACCCAAGAGGAACTCAGCTGAGAAATAAATCATCTAAAAAACAGAACTAAATCTAAATTATATAATTCCACAATATACTATGTGTTCTATTTCTTTAAAATGGTTACGTAAATATAAAATAATAACATAATTCATTAAATAAGGAAAATCTCTGTTCATGGTAAATAGTGGAGAGGATAACAAGAATGAAAAAAGTAGTAAAAGTGTATTTCTTTTCCCATCTTTCAGGGTAAATGTATACAATTAGATCATATAAGACTTACTTGTCAACAATAATAAGAATTTCAGCCTAAAAAAAACAAAGAACATATGTATATATATTTGTAGTTGTTGTGTGGCATTGAGTCAGTTCCGACTCATAGTGACCCTGTATAGGGTTTTTAAGGAGTGACTGGAGGGTTTAAACCACTAACCTTGTAGTTGGCAGTCCAGGTCACCACACCAGGACACACACACTCTCTCTCTCTCTTGCAGTTGTTGTTGAGTGCCGTCGAGTCGGTTGCGACCCATAGCGACCCTGTACAGGGTTTCTGAGGCTGTAAATCTTTATGGGAGCAGAAAGCCTCATCTTTCTCCCGCGGAACAGCTGGTAGTTTCAAACTGCTGACCTTGCGGTTCGCAGCCCGATTCATAACCACTACGCTACCAGAGCTCCTTTTATAAAATACAGTAACCAAAAAAATGGATTTAGTAGTTGAGCTGTCTAACCCTAAAACAGGATTTAGTGATTGAGCTCCCAAGAAAAAAAAGAAACCCGAGTACCAGAACTGAGGAAAGAATGGAAAGAAAGAGCATTCATCCAGGTAACCTAAGGGTTTGGTTTTAACACTTCTTCAGGGAATGGAAGAGGAAGACTAGAATCACAGTGAAACAGCAAGTCAGAATTTAAATTCCAGCATAAAGCTTCGTTCTTATTAAAAACGTGCAAACTAAAAATCAAAGATTAACATACCTGCCCAACAATGACTATCTCACTGTAATAGGTAGTTCACTGCTAACTACAAGGTCAGTGGTTTAAACCCATCAGCTACTCCTCAAAAATCCTATACAGAGTCCCTCTGAATGAGTTAGAACCTACTTAATGGCTCTTGGACTCCTGGTGTGGTGCTGTAGAGTCAACACTGGACTGTGAACCAAAAGGTTGGCAGTTCAAACCTACCAGCTACTGCTCGGAAACCCACACAGGGTCTCTATGTATCAGAAGCGACACTTAACAACGATCCTTGCCTGAACTCTGGGTGAAAATAGTTTATTCTAAGGTCTTAGCTTTGTTTGGGTTTAAGGCTTAAATTTTACACCACCAGAGTGGGCTTGAAACACTTGAGCTAAGAAATTTATGTACAAATTACAAACTGATGCTCTGGGGTGCATGGTGGAAAAGTGATAAACACTCTGGCTTCCTTAAGTTTCAAAAGAGAGAAAGGGACCTCACTAAAAATGAGTTTACAATAAAAAGTTACAAAATACTTAAGGAATCCACTATTAATCTCATCTCAGTAGTTTCAACAAATGGAAAGACAGCCCCTCATATCAGATAATTACTAACCACTCATAAAATAAGTAACTTAAATTTCCAAGGATATCTAAGAGTGAAAGAATACATCAAGAAAAGAATTGTGATAAAAGAAGTTTTTCTGAAGAATAGAACTTAAAAATGAATCCAAAAATTAATAATACATTCATAGATAAAATAATCTGTGGATGAGTTAAGTGGCAAGGTTGTACATAGCTAGAGAGAATTGGTGACTTGAAATAGCAGTTAGAAAAAAATAACCCATCAAAAGATAAACAGGTGCAAAATATGAAAGAAAGGCTAAAATTCTGTAGTAAAGAATAAGAAGTGCCATATTTCCCTTTATCTATTGCTGTTTAAGGAGCTCTGGTAGTGTAGTGGTTACAAATAGGGCTGTGAACTGCAAGGACAGCAGTTCAAAACTACCAGCTGTTTCATGGGAGAAAGATGAGGCTTTCTGCTCCTGTAAAGATTTACAGCCTCGGAAACCGTGTACAGGGTCGCTCTGAGTCAGAACCGACTCCACCGTACACAACCACCACCATTGCTATTTAATCCCTCCAACATCTAGCGGTTTAAAACAATAACCATTGTATTCTACCTGAAGATTTTTGTGTCAGGAATTCAAGCAGGTCTCATTTGGGTAATACTAATGTTTCACATGGTGTGAAATATTGTTTTACTCACATGTTTTGTCCCTTGGGAATAACTGAAAAGCTGAGCTCATGACGGACTGTTAACTGGAGTCTCTATACATGAACTCTCCACAATAGTCCTCTCAGAGCAGTCAGATTGCTTACCCAGAGGCTATCATTTCCAATAAAAACATTTTAAGAACATGAGCAGAAAGTCCAACCTTCTTATAATCTAGTCTTGGAAATGCCATGCATTTTATTTATTACTTCTGCATCATTTTATTGGCCCATAAGTCTAGCATCCACCACTCGTCCATCAGGTTTGTGGTACTGTGATGACTTGCACGTCATTGTGATGCTGAAAGTTATACCACCAGTATTCTAAATACCAGCAGGGTCACCCATGTTGAACAAGTTTCAGCTGAGCTTCCAGACTACAACATATTTCCGAATGTTTAATCACTGAAAATCTTCTGACTAGCAGTGGAACACTCAAATAGCATCAGAATATTGAATATTGAAACATGACTAAGAGAACCAGAATATTGTTAGATATAGTACCAGAAGATGAGACCCTCAGGTTGGGAGGCACTCAAAATACGACCGGGGAAGATCTGCCTCCTTAAAAGTAGAGTTGACCAAGATGATGAGAATGGAGTAAAGTTTCTGGGACCTTCATTTCCTGATGGGGCACAACTCAAAATGAGAAGAAGGAGCTGCAAACATCCATTAATCATTGGAACATGGAGTGTGCAAAGTACAAATCTAGGAAAATTGAAAATTGTCAAAAGTTAAATGGAACACATAAAGATCAATATCCTAGGCATTAGTGTGGTGAAATGGACAGGGAAATAAAACTGTGGGCCGGCCATGCAGCATATCTGCCATGTCTACTGGGTTGGGCTCCTGATTCTGCAAAATTGAATAAAGAAAATCTCTCTCTTGCTAAAATGAGTACAGTATGGATAGTGTTTCTCACAACATCCTGGTCTTCCTACCTACCAGTCATTAGAATTTGGGACAAGAGGCTTAAACTCTTCATGACTCAATTTCCTCATCTTTAAAGTGGGTACAATATACATGCTATTGCAAGGATTAAATTCAGTATTTTATATTAAGAGAATAGTACAGTGCCTGCCACATAATAGGTACCATGTAAATGTTGCCTATTACATTCTCAATGACAGCACAGAAAGCTACAGACAATGGAGTAACACCTTCAAAATTCTGTAGTAAAATTATTTCTAAACAGAATTTTATACCAAGAAAGAATGTTGTTGTTGATGTTAACTGCCATCGAGTTGATTCTGACCCATAGCAACCCTGTATAGGGTTTCTAAGGAGCAGCTAGTGAGCTTGCCCTACCAACCATGAAGTTCAAACGACTTTGCAGTCTGATGCATTAGCCCACAGCGCCACACCAGGACTCCAAGAAAGTAAGTAGAGACTACTTAATTACCCCTCAGTCAGAATGATATATTTTTGCTACTTACTAATTCAGCAATTAAAATGAGTAAACAAGGTCTACATATAGTAACATACCATAAATCTCAAAAATCACATTTATGTAAGTATGAGTTTACACTGATGTGAACATGAGAAAATCTAACTTTACTACAGAAAACTTAGCATATAAATTGATCAATGCCAGAAAACCATATGGTCATCTTAGCGAGGGTCAAAGAAGCATTTAATAAAATTTGACAACCATTCCTAGATTTTTTTTTTTAAATCCTTAGAAAAAAATAGGTTTTGACAGCACTGTTATGGATTGAATTGTTTTGCTCAGAAATGTGTGTTGTCAAGATAGCTCCATATGGGAATAGGGTTTTGTTGTGTTAATATAAATTGTATCCTAAATTAATCTATTTTGTGATGTAAAAGAGTAGATAAAACAAGCAATAACAACAAAAAGCATATTGGGGATACTCCTAGATGACATGCTACCTAAGATATCTAGCAATCAAGAAACAGAAGCTAAAAAGGGACAAGCATCTTCCCCCAGAGCCAAAGGAAAGGGAGCCAGCACCCTGAATTCATACTTCTAACCTCCTAAATTGAGCAAAGATAGGGTCACTATGAGTTGGAACCGACTCAACAGCACTTAACAGCAACAACAACAAATTGAGAAAGTAAATGTGTTTGTTAAAGCCACTCACTTGTGGTATTTTTGTTATAGAAGTACTAGATAACTAAGACAAGCAGCTTCTAATCAAATGATAAAAGTAAACATCTCATGCCAAAAGATAGCCTCTTGTTTAATTAATTGAATAGTGAAAGCAATTTCTTTCAAGTCAGGAATCAGACAAGGGTCTCAACAAATGTTTGTTCTGTGAAGTGTATCCATGGTCCTGCAAGGGTTTTTAACCTGACATCTGACTACTAAATATGCCAAAAATAAATTTGTAAATATTATCAAAACTTTCAATCCAAATGAAACCATGCAAAATATTCAAGACATTTTATTAATTGTTTAAAATCACTAGAATTGCAATTTCTCAATTGTCCCACTCTGATATTTAGTATTCAAAATTAGGATTGATTTTCCAGCTGCCTCTAAAAATAGAGAAGGGAAAATTAGAAAATAAGTCAGATTTTATAGCCATAAGCAATTAACATGAATGATATTCCTAACAACTCATTTTTGTGAACACTTTGCTCTCTACTGTAAGGAGCCCTGAAAGTGCTGTAGGATAAACACTGGACTGCTAACCACACACAAGGTTGGTGGTTCAAATCCAATAGCTGCTCTGAGGGAGAAAGATGAAGCTGTCTGCTCCCATAAAGATTTACAGTCTTGGAAACCCTATATAGGGTTGCTATGATTCAGAATCAGCTCCATGGCAGTGGCTTTGGGTCTAGGGTTTAGTCTTCACTTATATGAATCCAGATTTTAGCCTGTATGCATATAAGGGTGGGTTTTAGTTGAAAATTTCTAGCTTTCTTAACACAAGTGATTCAACTTTTCTTTTCACTGGCAATTCAGAGTTTTTAAAACCTTGCTTCTACCAGCTATAACTCTAGAACATCATCTTATATTTCAAAATTGAAGGGAAATCTTTAAAAATCCTTTGGAGTCATGTATTTGTTGTTGTTAAGTGCTAGTTGGTTTTGAATCACAGCGACCCAGTATAGGACTTCTAAGGAGAGGCTAGTGAATTTGAACCGCTGACCTTGTGGTTCAAATCAACTTTGTGGTCCTGAACTCTTCCTGTCTCCCCCTAGCCCTCTTGACCTTCTTTGAAAATTGAATTTATAGTGCAATATATGATATGTTAAAATGTGAGATAAAACAATTCTATCCTAATGCCTTTGCCCTTGCAATTTTCTTTCCTCTGTCTGAAAAAACTCTTGTTTCTGGTTTATTCAGGGCTTACTCCCTCATTTCCGTAGTGGCTGTGTTACACTGAGTGGATTCCAACTCATAGCAACATCATATGGCAGAGTAGAATTGCCTCAGTACATTTTCTCTGTTACAAACTTTAAGGATGCAGATCACCAGGTGTTTTCTCTCGTGGAGCCCCTGAGTGGGTTCCAACCATTGGCTTTTGGGTGCGCAGTTGGGCACTTAACCACTGCACCACCAAGATTCCTCATTTCCTTTAGTTTGTTCAACTGCTATGTTAATAAAATAGAAACTACACCCACCCTAGATGCCCACTACATCCATCTCCTTTCTTTGTTTGCCATAACACTTCACCACCAAATAAATACATTCATTATATATTTATTTGTTGATTTCCATTCTCTTCCAACTACAACATAGATTTCAAGCGAGCAAACTCTTTGCCTATTTTGTCCTGTTACTCTATTCCCAGGATCTAGAATATTAGATACAAGTTAAATATATGTTAAACAAATGAAGGGATGTAAATTCTAGGCTATAAAAAAGATTTTTTCTAGCTAACCAATCCATTTTTTTCCTCTGAAAAAATCAGTGACCTTTAGAAATCCTGAGTACAATAGCAGTAATGACACAAGAGTAAGTTTAAGGGCAAGCTGTAGCCACTAATCTCTGTAGAATAAAAGATAATGAAAGACTAGGAAAATAACGCATTGACCATCGACTGAGAAGTTCTAGAAAGTAATTTTCTATACACTATCTTCCTTTTACATTTTAAGTTTCAATTGGAAACATTTCTTTAGAAAATTTGATATGCTCTAACTTTGAACTATAAGTTTTGCCATCTCTTATTTTGATGCACAGATTCCATCTTGTAGGAGAAATAGCATGATTTTTTTTTTTTTTATTATTATTAAAACAAATCTGGTGTGTACTTGGCCTTGTCACAGACTGGATAGGTGACAGTAAGCAAGATAGTTAATGTCTCTGAGTTTCTTCCATTGCAAAGCAGGGGGGAAATTACATAACAAGGATTCCATCCCTCCTGTGTTCTCTAGAAGAGAAGCATCACTAACCAAATGTTGTTTCAGCTAGACACTGAGTATTATCCTTGGCACTTTGCTCTTTCTCTATGCCACCCACCACACATTCAAAGGAGTCCTGGTAGTACAGCTACTAACCAAAAACCGAAGGTTCAAATCCACTATGAGTCAGAATGGAGTCGATGGCACCTAACAACAGCCACACATTCAACTGATGACTAAGCCATTTCAGTTCTGCATCATGAACATCTCCTGAATCTATCCATTTCCCTCCCCCCACACTGCCATTTGTCATTGTCACAGATTGGGTCATCGTTGTTAGTTTGCCTCTTAGGTGATCACTCAGATTACTGAAACAGCCTCTTAGCTGATATACTGCAGGGGGTTGGACCATCATCCCTACCACCATGTCTTCTCTGTTCTCCAAATAGCAGAAAGAATGAGAGCCCTAAAGCACATACCTCTTCCTAAACAACAGACATTTGCCTTATTTCTGACTGCCTATATTCCAACTACCACCCCGCTCCTTTTTTATCTATTTCGTAGGCAAATTCCACATTTTGTGAGAAACTGTCATTGTGTCTGTAAACCCTCTGGCATTTTAGTTTATAGGCCTATGATCTAGGCTTGGCCAATCAGACACTAACTGCCAGAACTTTGAATATCAAAGGGGTGATTCTAAGCTTCAGGGAGATTTTTTAGCATGGTGGCAACGGCATCCAGGAGAATTCTGTGTACTGGTGCAGAGCCCTGCAGGATTGTTTTTATTGTATGGTCTCCCTAAGTACATATCCATTTCCTTCCACTAAATCCCACTCCTGCCCATACCAATTACTCATGCTTGTGACCAAGAGCACAGACGGTACCTCATGAAACTCCCACTCTCTCTACCTCCTGACGCCTTTCCTGCCACCTCCTGTGCCCTCATGTTAACACTCACAGTCCTTAGAATTGTTTTGGGACTCAGAACACCCTCACCTCTCTGGACTTCCTCTTACCACCTTATACTCCAGTTACGTTGATCTTCCTGTAGTTCAGCTATGGTTGCATGTTCTCACTTGTTTCATCATCCCACCATCTCTTGACTAACTTTTATTTGACTTTCATCCTATAGGGAGATCTAATCCACCTTCTATTCAGCTTAATCTCTCTCAGCTTCAATTTCCTCATTTTAAAATGGGGATAAAATAGCAGTCTCAATATTAAGTGAAAAAGCAAGGTGCCAGAGCCACATGTATACCTTCAACCTCCCTTGGAAAGCCATTTTTGAGCACTTGGGACTCAGGCTACATTTTCTCCTAATACAAAAACAAAACAAAAACAAAAACAAAAAACCTTTCTTCACCTAACAGCAGACACAGTCAAATGGTTGTCCATTTCTTTGTCCTTACAGAGTCACAAAGAGACACCAGCTTTATTTAGAAAAATCGATACATAGGATTGCCTGTATCATGAGTTCCTCCTTCTAGTAAAACTGATTTTTAAAAACCGGTTGCCATTGAGTCAATTACAGTTTGTGATGTGTGTCAGACTTGAACTATCTCCATAGGGTTTTCAATGACTGATTTTTCAGAAGTAGATCTCTGGGGCTTACTTGTTTCTGAAACATCTCTGGGTTAACTCAAACCTCCAATCGCTTTAGCTGGCAGCTGAGTATGTTAATCATTTGCATTCCCCATAAGGATTTCAATCATTTAATCTAGGCCATGTGTCTGCCTGTGTGACTAAAGGAGAGACTTCTCCCAGTACCTCCAAAGAATGCAAGTATAGCACTATCCCAGGAGAGATTGCCCAATTTTTTCAGAAAAAGAAGCTCTAATTGTGAGTGAATAATATAAAGGAAAAAGAAATTGGGGATACTTGGCATTTCTGGAAGCTTGTCCTAGTTCCATAGTGGTTAAAGCACTCCACTGCTTACCAAAAGTTTGGTGGTTTGAACCCACCAGTTGCTCTGTGAGAGAAAAATGAGACAGTCTGTGTCTGCAAAGATCTACAGCTTTGGAAATCCTACAGAACAATTCTACTCTGTCCTAAGGGGTCACTGTGAATTGGAATTGGCTTGATGGCTGTAGGTGGTAGTGGTGGCATTTCCAGGTAGGCATTTCTGGAAAGAACAGGCTTTATCATAAGGATAGCTCAAGTGGTATGCTTGAGTTGCACGTGGGCACTAAGAAGTTTAGTGTTGGGGAGAAGACTCTAGGAGGTGGAAATCAAATGTATGAAGGGAGAAGAGATGACAGACTTCAGGTGCTTTGCAAAACCACACAGACCTGGCAGTATTCACTACTGTTTATAGATGGAAAATTACCCCAGTGCTTTAAAGTCACAATAAGGGGAAATAAAATAAAACTGAATTTTAAAGTCATGTGGTTCTTGATAGATGCCCTTGAGTTGACTCCGACTCATAATGAATGACTTCATGCATAACAGAATCAATTATTGTCCAGCCTGGCACCACCCTCACAATTGTTGCTAGGTGTGTGCCTATAGTTGTAGCCACTGTGTCAATCCACGTCACATGGACCTGAAATCTCAGTTCCACCTATCACTAAGTCACCAAGCGTCTTTGAGACTCAATTTCCTTATTTAAAACTGGGACAAAATATCAGTCTTAATATTAAACAAAACATCAAGGTGCTGAATCGTATGCATAGTGTGGTATCATCTGCCAGAGTTAGACAAATGGGGATTTATTTATCAAGCATTCCTGAGAGTATTGTGAACTGGAAACAGTGGTTACCCATGAAAGATGAAATATTTGAGCAGAGGATGACTTGCTTTTCACTGTACATTCTTTTGTATTTTTAAAATTAAATAATGGCTACATGTTTCAATCGATGGTGTTGTAGGATAAGCATTGGACTGCCAACCTCAAAGTTGACAGTTCAACCCACCAGTCGCTCAATGGAAGAAAGATGAGATTTTATGTTCACATAAAGATTTGGTGGCAGTGATGACCTTCTAGGGAGTGGGTTCTGACTCCTAGTGACCCTGTATAGGGTTGCCTGTGGCTATAAATCTTTACAGGAGTAGAAAGTCTCATCTTTCTCCTGTGGAGTGGCTGGTAGATTCATCCTGCTAACCTTGCAGTTAGCAGTGCAACTCGTAATCCACTATGCTACGAAGGCTCCTTCTGTAAAGATTTACAGCCTTGGAAATCCTATTCTAGGTAGCTACCAGTCGAAACCGACTCAATGGCAGTGGGTGTGCATTTGTTTTTGAACATGTTTTAACTCTTCAAATTAATTAATTACATAAAAATATCTAACACACAAAGTTGCTGCAAAGAATAAGTATCCAATAAATCCTGCTTCCCTTTCCCCTGTATAAAGGAGCACATAACATTGATCTGGAGATGCATATGAAATCTGTTGTTGTTAGCTGTTGTAGAGTCAGCCCTGTTCTCATGAGGACTCCTGGCACAAGGGAACAACACACTGATCAGTCCTGCCTCATTCCCATGATGATTTCGGGATCAATCCATTGTGAACTATGGCTTGCCAGGCCTTTCTATCTAGTTCATTTTAGTCTAGAAGCTCCTGTGAAACCTGTTTAGCACTATAGTAACATCCAAGCCTCCACTAACCGACAGGCTGTAGTTGCACATAGGATGCATTAGCTGAGAATCTAACCCAAGTCTTCCTCAGAAAAGGGGAGAATTCTACCACTTCAACTTGTATAAGCAAACTGTTGTTATTGTTGATCGTTGATCCTTCGAGACAGACTCATAGTGACTCTGAGTGTAACAGAATCAAATAGTGCCCAGTCCTGAGCTAGCCTGATAATTGGCATTCATTTGAGCCTATCATTGTAGATACTGTGTCAATCCATCCGATTGAGGGTTTTCCCTCTTTTTTATTGACTCTTTACCAAACATGATATTTTGTTCAGTCATTCATCTTTCCTTATGATCCAAAGTAAGCAAGCTGAAGTTTCACCATCCTTTCTTGAAGGACCATTCAGTCATAGTTCTTCCAATACCGATTTATTCCTTCATCTCACAGTCCATGAGAGGTTCAATATTCTTTGCCAATACCAAGGTTCTGATGCAGCAGATTTTCTGTCTTCTTTTTTATTGTCCAGCTTTTGCATGCACAAGAGATGATGGCTTGGGTCAGACACACTTAGACTTCAACGTGGCATCTTTGCTTTTTAAAACTTAAAGAAGTCTTTCATAATAGACATGCCCAATGCAATACATCGACTGATATTGCCATGGACATTAATTGTTGTCTAAGTAGAGTGAAATCATTGACAGCTTCAATTTCTCCCCAGCATTAAAGCTAAGAACTTTTCACGTAAACCCCACTGATTATATGCAGGAGCCTACCTGTGCATTTTAGCAAAGTGTGTGTATAAATTCTGCACAGATATACATAAATGGAAGCCAGACAACTTGAATCCATATTCTGTCATCTTGAGACAACTGTACCACTAAATCTTCTGTCTTAGTCAATAAAAGTTATAAAATCTGAAGGTGCTTAAATTTCTATCTCAATCTATGACCATTTGTTCAATTTCTAATAGGTACAAAAATAAGAAATAAAGATTGAATGAGTGGCTTTAACTACTTACATTTCTGAATGTTGAGATAAAAGGTGAGGAGTATCCAATTGAGCTAAGAGTTCTGAAAACTGGAAGAAGATCTTGTGTGCTTCTATAATAATCTTTCATTACTACATATTAACCACTTGCCATCCAGTTGATTCCAACTCCTAGTGACCCTATATAGCAGACTAAAACTACTCAATAGGGTTTCTATGACTATATGTAATCTTTATAGGAACAGATTGTCATAGCTTTCTCCCATATAGCAACTAGTGGTTGGAACCACTTTTCTTTTTAAAAAAATTTTTTTATTGTTACTTGAGTGATAGTTTATATGGGAGAGCATCAGCTTTACATTTACATTCATCCTATCATATTTCATTTCACTGCAATGATTTCAATCCCTTCCATGTGTCATCATTCAACGGCATTTGCTTCCAATCTCTCTGTTGTTGTTGTTGTTTTTGATTTTTGGATGTACACTGAAGTACTCAGAATAGATAACCATTCAGACAACCAAAGGGTATACCCTGCATGTTAGATCCCAGCCACCAGCACACACTCTAGACTTAAGTCTAGAATCCCCAGCCACTCTGTTTCTCCATGTCATCATCTCTGCCTCCATTTTGACGTCACTGTCTCTCTGGAGAGGGTCCCGCACTCCACTCTTCTCCCTTGATGGTCCCAGGGACCTCCAATCCTGGACTGCAAGATCAACCACTCCCTTCCTTTTTTTTAACAAAACATCTACCTTTACATTTGCAACATTCACAATCAGTCCTGATAGCAATTATTCACTATTGAACCATAAGAATTTTATCCCCATCTCCTTTCACCAGTCCCATCTAGACAGGATGGAAACCCCTCAGTGGAGATTTTGCCTTCCCCCACACTTTCTTAAACTAAGCTTCCTATTGAAAACTTGTAAGCCAATCACTTCATGCCTTTGTTGCCCCCCTCCCCCCTCATTTGGGTTACCATCCCTGATAACCCTGTGTACAGAGGGGGTGGGAATGATCCTTGATGTAAAGATTCATTCCCTCTTTAAGCTACTACATCCACAAGTATGGGTGGAACCACTGATGTTTAAATTAGTGGCTGAGTACTTTAAATGCTGGACAAACTAGGGCTCCTTTTTCATACATCAGAAAACAGCTATCCGTGCAAAGTCTCTAATTCATTAACTATGACCTACTCAAGGTCTGACCATTATTCACCACACTGAGCCTCGTGAGCCATTTTACCAACCCAATCTCTAAGTCAATACCATGTTAGTTCACCTATTTGTTTTTCCATTACAAAAATAGAGAAGGAAGAACTGAACATGAAATGAAAAGCAACATTCTTTTGAAAAGAAAACCTATTGACCTACATAGTACCTAGCATAACGTGGAAGCTACTGTCGCTTAAAAATGCTGGTTTACCTGTTCATTAGAAGCAAACACACAAAATATATAATGGATCTAAAAGTATACCATATACTTCACAAAGGTATTCCACACAGTGGCCCAGCAACCTGTCAAGTGTTTATATATTCTTCTAAATACATGTATTTTGTATACTAAAATACATAAAATATTTACTAATTTTTTTCTAAAAAGACACTCTCAGTACAAAGTTCAGTACATTTCATCATTTCTTTCCACAGGAAAACAGGTTTCTTGGATAACTAATATTAAAAAAATAATAATATAATTTTAAAATCCAGAGGTCCCAGAAAAGCACAATTCAATAAAATCTAATGTCCACACTGAAGAATTAAATGTTCCCAAAGTTAAATATGGAAAATTGGCTGTCCATATGAAAAATTAAATGTAGCCATTTGAAATGATCAAAATATCATTATTATTAGAAAAATACACATGATTGGAATATCTATTCGCCTGTACCCTCCTAAGTGGGAGAAAGATGAAGTTGCCTACTCCTATAAAAATTTACAGTCTCATGGATGGGCTTGATAGCACACTAGGCAGAAAGGCTATACAGACCCTTTTCAGCAAAAACCCAGAAAACCTGATGAAACAGATTCAGAGGACAGTCCCAGAATTCTGAGCTTCAGATAAAGGGATAAATAAGTGGATCAAGTGCTTACTGGAAGTAAGATTTGGAACAAAAGCAACAAAGGAGATGACTTCTGATTTGGGGTGGCCAACATGTCCCACCACAATCATTCTGAACAGGAGTGAGTAGATAGAGGGACAAGAGAGGACTTCCATTGCAGAAACCTGCAAGCAATTTTCAGAAACAAAGATGCTGGTATTATTCTTTTTTTCTTCTTTCCTTTCGCTCTTCCCATTCATTTCCTCTCTGGTGACTAGAGTTGAGATCTGTAAGAGCGGACACACCCAGGATAGGTTCTGTGCCACACAGAATGTTCTGTATCATGTTGAAGGTTCTGTGCCAGGCAGAAGGTTCTGCACCATGTGGAACATTCAGTGCTGTGTGGATTGCTGAGCACAGACTTGAAGGGGGAGGAGACAACAGAAAGAGCTTGTGCCAAGAGTCTTTTCCACATTAGGACTGGCCAGCTCTGGGCTGGTTCTCACTAGTAGAAACAGCTGAGTGGACTTCAGGGAAAGGAAAAGGAAAAAAGCTTGTATTAGATCAAACAGGCATGGTGGGAACATTGTAAGATTTCTTAGGCCAGTTTGAAGGCCGTTAAGTGGTGCTAAAGAATTACTCTTATTTTTCCATGTTTTTTTCTTTATTCCTTTTTTCCAGTTTTATTGCCTTTATGGTATTTTTTTCCTGGGTTTTTATGACTTTCAATTTTAGTCTTGTTTTGTGTTCCTCTCTCTATCTTGTGGAAGCTCTTTCTCTTTTTACCTTATACAACAGGAGATAGCTGCAGCCATACAACCAAGTGACAGTTGCACCCACTAAAACCCCAGCAATTTGACAAGTGACAATATCAGCTGCTCTAAACCAGAGTGGTGTCTACAACCAATACCTGCTAAAAAAAAAACCACTCTGAATTGAGCTGTATGTGCAGTGAACAGAGAAGCCCATCTCCTGATCACACATACCAGGAGGCAATTGGAGAGTGCTTAAGAATACACCAACATACATTCATCTAATTAATATAAATACAAAAACACCCCAATGCCTAAAAAGCAGCAGAAAAGTTCTGTTCATGTGTAGAAACAAGACAGAGAAGCTCAAACAAATGACCAAGAGGAAGAGCTAAAAATTGCTTTGGAAGAAATCAACAAGACAAGCTGGTTCTTTGAAAGGATTACTAATATTGACAAACCACTGGCAAATCTAACAAAAGAAAAGAGAGAGAAGACACAAATAACATGTATGAGAAATCATGTGGGTTATATCACAACAGAACCAATGGAAATAAAAAGGATAATAACAGAATACTATAAAGAGTTTTATTCCAACAAATTTGAAAATTTAGAGGAAATGGCTATATTTTTAGAAAAACAGTAGCAACCTAAACTTACAAAGAATGAAGTACAAAACTTGAGCAGACCTATAACAAAATAAGAAATTGATCAGGTTATTGAAAAACTCCCAACCAAAAAAAAAAAGGCCAGGCCCAGATGACTTAACTGGTGAGATTTACCAAACATTTAAAGAAGAGCTGACACCAATTCTATTCAAATGATTCAAGAATATAGAAAAGGATGAAAAACTTCCTAATATATTTTATGAAGCAAGCATAATCCTCATACCAAAACCAGGGAAGGACATCACTAAAAAAGAAAACTATATATGAATATCCCTCATGAACATAGATGCAAAAATTTTCAACAAAATCCTAGCCAATAGAAATCAACAACATATCATAAATAAATAACACATCAGAACAAGCAGAACTCATACCAGGGATGCAAGGATGGTTCAATGTTAGAAAAATAATCGACATAATCCACCATATAAATAAAAAAATGATCATATAAATAAAAAAATGATCATACCAATTGATGCAAAAAAGACATTTGACAAAACCCAGCACCCATTCCTGATAAAAGCACTCAACAAAGTAGGAATTGAAGATTATGCTGAAGATTATTGAAGATCTCAACATAATTAAGATCATATATGCAAAACCAACAGCCAATATCACTATCAAGGGAGAGAAACTAAAAGCATTCCCTTTGCAAACAGGAACCAGACAAGGATGCCCTTTATCACCACTCCCTATTAAATACTGTGCTGGAAGTCTTAATCAAAGCTACAAGGCAAGAAAAGGAGTTTAAAGGCATTTAAATTGGCAAAGAAGGAGTACAACTTTCTGTTTGAAGATGATATGATCCTATACATAGAAAATTCAAACAACTCAGCAAAACAATTATTGGAATTCACTGGAAAATCAACAAAGTGACAGGGTACAAGATCAACATACAAAAATCAGTTTTATTTCTCTATACTAATAAACACAGCTCTGGAAAGGAAATTAGGAAAACAATACCATTTACAATTGCCACACACAGGATGAAATATTTCAGAATAAATCTAACCTGAGAAACAAAAGACCTATACAAACAAAATTGCAAAACACTACTACAAGAAACCAAGAGAGACTTACAAAAGTGGAAGAACATACCATGTTCCTGGATAGGAAGACTCAACATCGTGAAAATGTCAGTACTACCTGGTGTGGTGCTGTGGATTAATGCGCTAGACAGCAAAGTCGGTTTGAACTGCAAGGTTGGTTGTTCAAGCTCACCAGTCGCTCCTTGGAAACCCTCTACAGGGTTGCTATGGGTCAGAACTGACTCAATGGCACTTAACAACAGCAACAACCCAAAACAATCTACACATATAACACAATCCCAATCTAGATTCCAACAACATTCATTAAGGAGATGGAAAAAATTATAACAAACTGTATATGGAAGGGAAAGAGACCTTGGATAAACAAAGCACTGCTTAAGAAAAAGAGCAAAGTCAGAGGCCTCTTGCTCCCTGATTTCAATATTTGCTACATGGTCACAGTGATCAAAACAGCCTGGTATTGATACAATAAAAGACACATAGGTCAACAGAACAGATTGAGAACCCAGAAGTAAATCCATCCACATACAGTCAACTAATCTTAAACAAAGGGCCAAAATACAATAAATGGGGAAGAGATAGTCTCTTCAACAAAAGGTGTTGGCAAAACTGGAAATTGATTTGCAAAACAATCAAACAAGACCCATATCTCACACCATATACAAAAACTAATTAAGCATGGATTAAAGAACTAAGTGCAAATCCCAGAACTATAAAGATCATAAAAGAAAAAAATAGGGACTAAATTAAGGGCTCTGATACATGGCATACATAGAATATCAAACATTGCAAAAATCAAGAAAACAATAGAAGACAAAATAGATGACAAGGACATACTAAAAATTAGAAACTTCTGTGCATCAAAAGATTTCACCAAGAAAGTAAAAAGGGAATCCACAGAGTGGTAACGTTTTTTGCAACAACATGTCAGACAAGGACGGCATTAATCTCTAAAATTTATAGGAAATTACAACACCCCTACAAGAAAAAGACAAATAACCCAATTTAAAAATGGGTACAGGACATGAACAGACACTTTATCAAGGAAGACCTCAAAGAGCCAATAAACATATGAAGAAATGTTCTTGATCAGTTGCCATTAGAGAGATGCAAATCAAAACAACAATGAGATATCGTCTCATATCAGCATTAACAAGCCAGCAAAGTTTAAAAAAACAAAGGACAACAAATGCTGGCAATGGTGTGGAGAGACTAGGACCCTATTACATTGCTGATGGGATTGTAAAATGGTTCAACCACTCCGGGAAATGGTATGGTGTTTCCTCAGAAAGTTGGAAATAGAAAATACCTTATGATCCAGCAATTCGTCTATTTAGTATATATATCCACAAGAAATATGAGCTAGAACACAAGTAGATATATGCACACCAATGTTAACAGCAGTGTTATTCACAACAGCAAAAAGATGTAGACGGCCTAAGGGCCCATCAATGGCAGAATGGATAAACCAACTTTGGTACATGCATGCAATGGAATGCTACCTGGAAGAATAATGATGAAGCTGCAAATCACCTCATAACATATATGAATCTTGAGGACATAATGCTGAGTGAACTTAGTCACAAAAGGACAAATATTGCATAAGGCTATTATTGCAATAGCTTAAGAAAATATTTCCATACTAAAAGAAAAATTCTTTGATGATTACCAGGGGAAGTAGGGAGGGGACAGTAATTCACAGGTTAGGGTTAGCTCGGGTGACAGGGAAGGCAATAAAAAAGGAGATGGGGAGAGGGCAGATGAACAAGGAAGACAGGGGAAGATTTAGGGAGGTATGTATGGACTAAATGGGAGAGAGGTAAATAGTAATTTATACATAACCTTGAAACAACAGGGCTCTGTGATATAGGATCAAGACATAATCTGAATGGTTAAAGGAAGGGAAATAAGGCTAAGGTACTTGACTGTGGTGCAGATTGGTTTCCTCTTCTACTATTGTAAAATAGACATGTAAGTGTGCTTGGAATGAATATTGGGGAATATGATTACAGCAAGCTTGCAAACAGGCTATAATGGATTACCTAAAAGGGATACTAGAATTTGCCAAAGGAAATAGGCTTCTTGTTAAGACTTTGTGGAGTATGGGGGCCTTAGGTGGAATCCTGAGCCCCACCCAGAACCTTCTGATGTGGGACATTCCCGCTTGAAAAGACATGCAGACCAATACAAAATGGCTAGAGAAATAGAAGATACTTCTTACTTCTTAAAAGAAAGACCAGAAGAAAGAAAGAAAGAAAAAGAAGACTGTTAGGCTGTTAGAATATTAAACAAACTGTTTACACCTTGGGACCATCAAGGCAAGAAATGGTAACTCCCCTTATAAGACTGAAACTCAAAGGGAACACACAAGCACTCTTGTACTCTGGCTAGTGACTTCTCTGGTCTGCTTGTGAGGGGAAAATTCAGCAATGAAGTCTTGGGCTGAATTTAGCCATGCTCCTTAGACACCCATTAACCTTGAGATGAAAGAGGGAAGAGGAAGAGCTGGCTGGTCTCAAGTTTAGTAAGATGAGTGAACTCCTGAGCACATGAACACAGAAATAGCCACTGGAGGCTAGTGTTGAGAGTGAAGTGGAAAGCTGGTCTGAAGTGGAGAGAGGCATGTAAGAACTCCCAAACTTGCAGCTAGTACCCATTTGACCTACTTATGAATGGTTGTCTGACCAGAACTCAACCAGATGAAGATAAAGAGGTTTGATATAGGGAGCAAGCATAAATTACTACAATTTGATGAACTGGACCTTTGCTTATGGATGTAGTTGCTCAAAATTCCAATCAAAAAGAAAGGATTCCTCATGTCAAAAACCAAGCTTGCCTACTCAGTACACTGGAGTTATAAGCACAGGCAACTGAAACATTGGCTATCAAAAATGGGGGGATATAAAAACATGATGTGGCTGGCTTATAAGCTTTCATGAGTGTGCTTAGTTTCAGAATAAGTGGGTAAGATAGACTCCCCAGTGAACAGTTTTCCTCTTTTCAATATGTTTCTGGTGAAGGAGGATGGGGAATGATGGGGATAGGATTTTATGATTCAATTGTTATCAGGACTAAGTGTGATTGTCACAATTGCAAATGTAAAAAATGTGTAACTAAAAGGAGAAAGTAATTACTCTTTCAGTTCAGGAGCAGAGGACCCTAGGACCATCAAGAGGGAAGAGCATTAGTGGAACATGAGAATGCTACATAGAAAAGCGACAACAGCAGAGACAGTGGCAGAGGCCGTAGTATAGAGAGATAGAACAACTGAAGACTCTAGGCCCATGGAATGTGAAAGGGGGTGCGCCTGTGGGCAGGAGGCTGGCTTACAAAATGTGCCGTTTGGGCAAATAAATGACTATATATTTCTGTTTTGCATGTGTACATCAAAAAAAAGGACTAGTGGTAAATATTGTTAACTGATGGTACATGGAGGGGACTGTAATCATTACAATGAAATGAAATATGATGTGTTGAATGTAAAACTGATCATTTGCCCAGTAAACTTTCACTCAATTCACAACAAAAACTTTTTAAAAGAAATTTGCAGTCTTAGAAACCCTATTTAGGGTCACTATGAATCAGGATCATTAATATCACACGCAAGTAAAATTTTGCCAAAAATAATTCAAATATGGCTGCAACAGTACATTAACAGAGAACTGCTATTAGTTAAAGCTGGATTCAGAAGAGGACATGGAACAAGGGATACCATTGCTCACGTCAGATGGATCTTGGCTGAAAGCAGGGGATACCAGAAAGACGTTTACCTGTGCTTTTCTGACTACACAAAGGCTTTCAATTATGTAGATCATGACAAGCTATGGACAACATTGCAAAAAAGAATATTCCAGAATACTTAAATGTGCTCATGAGGAACCTGTACTTAGACCAAGAGGCAGTTCTTAGAATAGAACAAGGGAATACTAAATAGCTTAAAATTAATGTTTTTTTTAAAAAAAAAAAGGTGCATCAGGGTTATATTCTTTTACTATGTTTATTCAATCTGTATGCTGTGCACATAATCTGAGACACTGGTTTATATATAAACAAGAAAGTGATATCAGATTTGGAAAAAGACTCATTAACAACGTGTGATATGCAGATGATACAACATCAAGAAGACTTAAAATACTTACTGATGAAGATCAAAGACCACAGCCTTCTATATGGGTTGCACTGCAATGTAAAGAAAACAAAAATCCACCCACTGGACCAACAAATAGCATCCATATAAATGGAGAAAAGATTGATATCAAAGACTTCATTTTGCTTGGATCAACCACCAACGTTCATGGAAACAGCAGTCAAGAAATAAAATGATATATTGCATTAGGCCATTGGTAGGAAACATCTGGCCCTCAAGCTGTATTGTTGTTGTTAAGTGCTGTCGAGTCATTTCCAACCCATAGTGACCCTGTGTAGTGTTTCCAAGGAATAACTGGTGAGCTTGAACCACCAACTTTGCAGTTCAAACTGACTTTGCAGTCTGGTGCATTAACCCACAGAACCACACCAGCTGTATAAAGCCCGCAAAATCATTTGATCTGGCCCTGCCAAGACAGTCACAGTTCCAGTCACCACATTAGGGATGAGTTAATTAAATGTTTGACCAAATATAGCAGGCTAAGTTTTTAAGTTGATAATTTTGTATGGCCTACAAATGATGTCAAAAATTTTGGCAGAAAAAAGGTTCTCCACCCCTGCATTAGTCAAATCTGCTACACAACACCTCTTTAAAGTGTTCAAGAGTAAAGATGTCAATGTGAGGACTAAGGTACACTTGACCAAGCCACAGAATTTTCAACAACTTATATGCATGTGAAAGTTGGACAGTGAATAAAGACCATAGAAGAATTCATGCATTTCAGTTACGGTGTTGGTGGAGAATTTTAAAAGTACTATGGACTGACAAAAGAACAAACCAATCGGTGTTGGAAGAAGTATTGTCAGAATACTCCTTAGAAGCATGTTTGGTAAAGTGGAGGGTCAGAGAAAAAGATGAAGACCTCAACAAGATAGATTGGCACAGTGGCACCAGCAATGGGCTCAGGTGTAGCAACGATTGTGAGGTTGGCATAGGACCACTCAGTGTTTCGTTCTTTTGTGCATTGGGGCACTGTGAGTCGGTACTGACTGAATGGAACCTAACAACAATAAAAAAATGAATCAGAATGGACTGAAAGACACTGGGGTGGTGGATATCCTGCTAGAGTATCAAACTAAAACCAATCCTAGTGCTGTGTAGTCAATTGTGACTCATAGCGACCCTATATAATAGAATAGAACTACCCTAAGGGTTTCTATGACTGTACATCTTTATGAAAGCAAACTGCCACATCTGAAGAGTGACTGGTGGGCACCAACTTTTTGGCTAGCAAATGAATGCTTTACCCACTGTACCACTAACATTACTTCCTACTAGATATTTATGTTGTTGTTAAGTGTTGTCGAGTCGGTTCCAACCCATAGCAACCCTGTACAGAGTTTCTGAGGAGTGGCTGGTCAGCTTGAACTGTCAATTTTGTGGTTCGAATCAACTTTGCAGTACAGCAGATTAACTGACAGCGCCACACCAGGACTCCTCCTACTAAAGTTGTTATTGTTGTTATGTGCCGTGGAGTCGGTTCCGACTCATAGCGACCCTGTACAGGGTTTCCGAGGCTAGAAATCTTTACGGGAGCAAAAAGCCTCATCTTTCTCCAGCGGAACAGCTGGTAGTTTCGAACTGCTGTCCCTGAGGTTCGCAGCCCGATTTGTAACCACTATACTACCAGAGCTCCTTCCTACTTGAGTAGAAGATGAGAAATTAAGATTTGAGACATTTTTGACTGTATAAAAACACCTGAAATTTTTATTTAAATCAGAACCATTCTGATCATTGAGAAAATCCTTGATGAATAAAAGCACTTTGTTTTAGACTTTTTATCCTTTGGACATTTTCCTCTATCATTTGGAGGAATTATTGGTAAATATTGCCTAGCATTTCATCTTTTGATTAGTCATTCTCTAAGAGAACACCTATGTGGCTATATTCATTGAATTACTTAGCAAGGCTCCGTGGCAAACACATTGATCATTACACGGTCCCAAATTCTTTATGTTATAAACTGGAATTCATATTCTCTTAGAGTCTACAGCATATGTAAATGGAAGTTTCAGTTTTAAATTATGAGATAGCCATATGTTTACTCATCTTAATTAATTTTCCCCTGGAAAATGTTCCTTTAATTATGTTTTGCATATTTGAATGATTCCTATTTTCCACCTGTGTTCAAAGGCACCTGATTCCAATGGACTGAATATCTAGGTTAGAGGAAGGATACTATTATACATATTTCATGTACTTTGATTACGGACCCCACATGTTTGACTGAACTGAAATTTGGAATCTATTTTATCACCATATTAACTCTATTAAGGCACCCTGTTGGCACAACGCTTACAGCATTTGGCTGCTACCAAAAAAAGTCAGTGGTTCAAACTCACCAGCCACACTGTGGGAGAACTAGTTGGCAATCTGCTTCCATAAAGATTATAGTCTAGAAAATTCTATGGAGCGGTTCTTCTATGTCATATGTTGTTGTTAAGTGCCTTTAAGTCAGTTCCAACTCAAACAACCCTGTATAAGGTTTCTGAGGAGTAGCTGGTGGGTTTGAACTGCTGATCTTGTGGTTTGTAATCCAGTGCTGATCCTACAACGCCACAGCAGGAGTAGCTATTAATTGAAATCGACTCGGTGGTAACAGGCCTGTTTTTATGTTGATGTAAACTCTTTTACAACTTATTGATGACCTTTAACCTCTCATGACATCTAATTCAAATGTAGGTTGAATCAATTTATATTATAGTTAAAATTAGAAAGTAAGAACATTCTGTTCATGGTTTTTCCTGAGGGATGGGCATGACTATCTTTGATCCTCACCCACCATTTTATCTTCACTGGTTTTCCTCCTTTTTTATTTCTTTTTGTTTTCTTAATTTATTTCTGACAGTTTTCCTGTGGCCACTGCTTTATCTGCTTGTCAGGTTTCCAACTTGCAAAGAAAATGAAAGTGTAAAGGAGTTATTTAGATCATTCGAGCCAATATCATGCTTTGGGTTTAGATTATTGGAGTAAGGCAAACAAAGCCAGAATGCTCTTTCCTGCCTTACCCAAACAACAGCCTAATTACCCTTTCTATTCAAGCTGTGAAAGCAAAACCAGTGGGAGGTGAAATGATTTTTCCATAGTCCCAAAGCAAGGTATTAGCAGCTAAGCACCCAGGAATCCTTGCTGTCTCTGTAGGTGCCCATAAAATATTACCCCATGCATCCACAGAACTGGAAGAAGATATTTTTCCATTCTCCTCCCTTAGAACAATTGTTGAATTTGTTTGAATTATTTTTCATCTGTTCCAAGAGATGGTTTAAGGAAATATAATAATATTAGACCTGTTACTGAGGCTCACATGTTTAGTGAGAATACCTTAAAACTTAAAAGATTTTATTTGGATTTTATTTAAGTAGGTATAATTGATAGGCATTTGTCAGTGATATTAACAACAACAGCAGCAAAAATTGAATCCCTTACCATTGAGTTGATTCTGACTCATAGCAATCCTATGGGAGAATAGAACTGATCTATGGAGTTTCTGAAACAATAAATCTTTATGGGATCAGACAGTCTCATTTTTTCCTATGGAGGGCAAATGGTGACCTTGAACTGTCACCCTTGCTTTTAGCAGTCTGATGCTTAACTCATGGCACCACCAAGCCTCCTTGTCAGTGATATAAATCTACTGTTATTTAATCAATGCTGACTCTACATAGTGACCCTACTTCAGAGATTTCAGGCTATAAATCTTCACAGGAACAGAAAGCTTTCTTTTCACAAGCAGAGAAGCTGGTGGATTTGAACTGCTGAATTTATGATTTTTAGCCCAACTCATAACCCACTAAAACATCAGGACTCCTCATATCAAAGATACAAAGTAGAGATATAAGAATAGGCAAAGGCCTCTTAAAATGTTTAGAGATTAAATTAAAAGTTAGAAGAGTTAGAGAATTAAAATTTAATACAAGAGACTGCATAATCTAAAATTATAGACTAAGGCTGAGTTTCTGTTTCAAGAGCACACCTTTTTATAGTCAATCATCAAATCTAAGCAGAGCTGAACAGATGTGTATCATCTAAAATAGGTGAAAAAGATTCTTCTGTTATGGAAAAACACAGCACTTAATTTTCCTTTCCAAAGGAAAATTCCTCCCACTTTTTTCTTATCAGCTAATCTGGTGTGGAGCTGTAGGATAAGCACTGGACTGCTAACCAAGTGTATGTTTCAGAACTGATAATGTTTCAGTTCAGATAGTGGAATAACATTAACTTACTTAAAGCCCCATAAGTAGCAGACACTTCACTAGAAAATATTTTTTCTCCCAGGCATGACCAATTAACCTAATGTTGTTGTTGTTAGGTGCCATCAAGTCAGTACCAACTCACAGCAACCTTATGCACATCAGAATGAAACTGCCCAATCCTGGGCCAACCTCACTACTGTTGCCATGATTGAGTCCATCGATGCTGCAACTGGGTTTTTTTTTGTTTTTGTTTTTGTTTTTGACACCACTCAACTACTCACCTTCCAGTTTCCTGTAATGTGGTGTCTTGTGTGTTGCTGTGATACTAGAAACAGTATCACCAGTATATAAAATACCAGCAGGGCCACCCATGGTGGACAGGTTTCAGCTGAGCTTCCTGCCTAAAAGCAACTTCCTCGAGAGAGGCAGATCACTTCTGAATGATTGGCCACTGAAAACCTTATGAATAACAACAGGATATTGTCAATGTAGTGCTGGAAGATGATCTCCTTGGGTTGGAAGGTACTCAAAACATAACTGGAAAAGAGTTGCCTCTTCAAAGTAGAGCTGGCCTTAAAGTTGAGGATGGAGTTAAGCTTTGGGGACCATCATTTGCTAATTTGGCACAACTGAAAAAAAGAAAAGCAGCAAATATCTATTAATGATCAGAAAATGGAACATAGGAAGAATGAATCTAGGAATATTAGAATTAGTCAAAAATGTAATGGAACATATAAAGATCAACATTGTAGGCATTAGTGAGCTGAAATGGACTGGTATTGGCCATTTTGAATCAGACAATCATATGATTTACTATGCCAGGAACAACAAATTGAAGAGGAATGGTGGTGCATTCATTGTCAAAAGAACATTCCAAAATGTATCTTGAAGTACACTGCTGTCTGTGATAGGATAATATCCATATAGCTACAGGGAAGACCAGTTAATGCCACTGTTAATCAAATTTACACACCAACCATTACAACCAGTGATGATGAAACTGAAAAATTATACCAACTTCTTCAGTCCTGGTAGGATAGTTGGTTATGAGTTGGGCTGCTAACTACAAGGTCAGCAGGCACTCCATGTGAGAAAGAAGAGGTTTTCTGCACCTGCAAAGATTTACAGCCTCAGAAACCCTATACGGTGTCCCTGTGAGTCAGAACCAACTCAATGGCACACAACTACCAACAACAACTTCTTCCGTATGAAACTGACCAAAAATGACATCAAGATGCATTGATAATTATTGATGACTGGAATGTGAAACTTAAAAACAAAGAAGGATTGTAGTTGTTGTTGTGAAGTGCTTTTGAGTCAGTTACAACTCATAGCAACCCTATATAGGGGTTCCAAAGAGCAGTTGATGGGTTTGAACTTCTGACCTGTGGTTCCAAGTCCAGTGCTGATCCTATAATGCCACACCAGGAATACAAGAGGAAGGATTGTTGTTGTTGTTAAAGTGCCATCGAGTCGAATATGACCCATAGCAACCCTGTATTGGGTTTCCAAGGAGCTGCTGGTGAGCTTGAACCATCGACCTCGCAGTTCAAACAACTTAGCAGTCTGACATATTAGCCCACAGCACCACACTAGGACTCCAGAGGAATGATTCTACAATGTGATGAATACAAAACTGATTATTTGCTCTGTAAACCTTCACTCAATTCACAATAAAAAGTCTCAATAAAAGATCATAAAAAAAAAAAATCGTCATTCATGAAGAAAGTAAAAAGTCATTAAAAAGATAGGAAAAGACCAAAGGGGAGGTCAGAAGAGACTTTGAAATTTGCTTTTGAGTACAGAGAAGATAAAGCTAATGAAAGAAATGAGGAAGTAAAAGAATTGAACAGAAAATTTCAAAAGGCAGCACAAAAAAGACACAGTCCAGTATAATGAAACGTACACAGATCTGGAACTAGAAACACAAAAGGGAAGAGCACACTCAGCATTTCTCAAGCTGAAAACGGAAAGAAAAATTCAAGTCTCATATTTCAATATTGAAAGGATTCTATGGGCAAAATATGACCTTGTATATATCCCACCTGAATTTAGAGATCATCTGAAGAACAGATATGATACATTAAACACTAAAGACCAAAGACCAGAAGAGTTGTGGGATGACATCATGGAATGGCGGATATCATTGCTGATGTCAGATGTACCATAGAAGAGTTGGTGCATTTTATCTTGGTGTTGGTGAAGAATATTGAAAGTACCATGGACTACCAGAAGAAAAAACAAATTTGTCTGGAAAGAGGTACATCCTGCAGTCAGGAAGCAGACTCGCAGAATGTGCCCTTTTGTGGTGTAAATTATTATATATATGCCTGAGTGGTTAAAAAAAAAAAGCTAAAGTGAATAGAGAGAAACACTGTTAACGGATGGTACATGGAGGGGATTATAATCATTGTAATGAAGCAAAGTGTATGATTTGTTGAATGTAAAACTGATTATCTGCCCTGTAAACTTTCGCTAAATCCACAATAAAAACTTAAAAAAATAAAAGAAAGAAAGAGGTACAGCTTGAATGCTCATTAGAATCCAGAATGGCCAGACTTCATGTCTCATGCTTTGGACATGTTGTCAGGAGGGACCAGACCTTGGAGAAGGACATAATGCTTGGTAAAGTGGAGGGCCATCAAAAAAGAGGACGAACCACAATGAGATGGACTGACACAATGCCATCAACAGTGGGCTCACACATAATGACAATAGGGATGATGGTATAGGACCGGGCAGCGTTTATTCTTCTGTGCATAGGATTGCTATTAGTCGGAATTGACTTATCAGCACTCAACAACTTTTAAAAAATGGTTTGTGGTGCATAGGTTCTAGTTCAGCCAGTGGCACCCTGAAAACATCTACTTTTTTTCAGATCTACTTCTGAAAAACTAGCCATTTTAAACCCTATGGAGCACAATGCTACTCTAACACACAGGGAATAGTCAATTCAACTCAACAGCAACTGGTTTTATCTAGCTTTTAAATGACTGGGTGTTTAAAAATTTTAGATCTTCCTATTTTTCTAATTTCCTTTTTAATAGTCCTTTTCATTTAGGGTAGTAACTAAAAATGTGTAGGTTTTCTGTTTGAAAGTCAGAAATCCTGAGGACAAGGATATTGTGTCTTGTTCATCACTCTATACTGAACACTCAGAACCACACTGCTACTGAAGCAGATGATTGTTAAACATTTTCAGTATGAATGTGTAAAACACAGATTAAGAGTGGACTTGCAAATTGTCAAGTATTATTATGTCTTCTAAATAGATCTCACAGTACTTTAAGATTCTTAAAAATGTAACTGGCTTCTCGAATTTGAAAATGGCAAATTACAATGGCAAACACAAAGATCAAAATATTTTCTTCTGAGACTGCTAGCAACTCAGACTGTTGTTGTTACTAAGTGCCATCAAATCGGTTCCAACCCTAGGGATCTTGTATAGAGTTTCCAAGGATCAGCTGATGAGTTTGAACCACCGACCTGCGGTTCAAACCAACTTTGCAGTCCAGCTCATTAACCCTCAGTACCACATCAGGCTAGAAAGCAATTATTTACTATTTAAAAGAGACCAGTTCTATTTTAGAAGAAGTGGAACTAACACCAACAGCATTATTTTAGATCACAGTATGAGGAAGTCCAAGGGTGAGTTGAAAATTATCCACATTCTAGCTGTAGAATTTATTTTAATCAACTTTTTAAAAAGACAAATGCATCATTTTTTTGACATAATCTCCTTGTTTTTCAATAAACTTTGTCCATCTGTCATCAAGGTTTCGTGTTCCCTTATTTTAAAATGTTTTAGGCTGAGCTGTAAGCCACAAATGCACCACTGTCTTCACTTCTTCATCAGAGGTGAATCTTCATACTTGAGGGGCTGTTTCCAGGGGACCAAACAGATGAGATTCCAGTGGAGCAAGATCGGGACTATTGGAAGAATGCGCTAACACCTCAAAATAAGGTTTTTGTAGAGTGTATACAATGCAGGCAGAGGTGTGTGGCTGTGCATTGTCATGCAAGGTCACAACGCCCTTGGATAGCAGTCCTCTGCATTTAATCCAACATTTAGGCTTCAGCTCTTCAGAGAGCATCTCACTGTAAGGAGCACTGTTGACTGTTGAACCTTTGTCCTGATAGTTTTCTAATACTGGCCCTTGAGAATCCCAGAAAACTGTGAACATCAATTTTCCAGCTGATGGTTGACTTTTGAACTTTTTCTTGGTCAGCGATTGAGGATGTTTCCGTTCCTTACTCTGCCATTTACTCTCAGATTCATAGTGATGAATCCATGACTTGTCACTAGAAATGATTTTTCTTATGAATCTTTTATCTTCCTTCCAGTATTGGTCCATATCTTGTCTGCAGATGTTCAAACACTTCTGTTTATGCTCTCCTGTAAATTGTTTTGGTAACTGTATTACACAAACTTTTTGAAACCCAAGTCTGTCATGGATTATTTCATAGGTAGGGCCATGACTGGTTTGCAAATGATTTGCCACATAATCCACTGTCAATCATCTATTCGACAGAATCAATCCACGTGCACACTCAGTGTTTTCATCAGCCATGGACATGGACGGGCATTTTAATATAACCAGACTGTGGATAAGTTTTTATTCATCTTCGTATAAAATAATGGCTCATTGATGAAGATCCACAGCTATGAAGTACAAATCATCTGTTGAAGCCACATTCACCCGCACCAAAGAACCAGCTGTAGAAGACAGAAAGATGAATCCTGGTATGGCACTGTAGGGTAAGCACTTGATCATAAGGCTGGTTTGAACTGCAGAGTCAGTGATTCAAGCCCATCAGCCACTCCTTGGAAGCCCTATACAGGGTTACTGGGAGTTGGATCAGGCTCACTGGCAATTAACAACAAAATGTAATAAAAATAGGTTTTTACTTTTAACTTCTGAGAATAGCCTTCGCATGAGCCCTGGCTAACTGACCTTTTTCTAAAACACAAACGAGTCACTTTAGAACCTATTAAAATATGTTACTGACCTATTATGGGTTTCAGGTGCTTGGAGGCAGAAGGAAAAACAAAACATTTAAAAACGTAGGCATTTTGCCCATAAGGTTCAGGCCTTAGTCTTTTCCCTTCTGCTATGACACTAGGGAATACACTTTATGCATAGATGGGCTCTACTACTCCTTCTTTGGTTGACTTCTCAATTTGACCTCCATGTTTGTCATCTCCAGAGAATTTAAAGACTCATATTTCTAGCAGCTTGCAAGATGTCTCAATCTTGATTTCCAACCAGTACCAAGTTTATCTGCTTCTCCTTAAATCAACTTTTCCTCAAGCCCTCCCCATTTCATTTAAAAACTACTACCAAGCTCCTCAGGCTAGATTTCCCAGATATTTTTTCATTTCCCACACTCCATTTCCTTCAATACACTACCACTGACACCACATTCTCTTGTTTGTTATAGCGTCGTAACTGGTCCCCTGACTTTACTGCCTCTTGGCCTATGTACACGTTCCTCATGAGCACAATTAAGTGTTCCGGAATACTCATTCTCCACAATGTTGTCCAAAGCTTTTCATGATTCACATAATCGAATAAGCACAGGAAAACATCTTTCTTGGACTCTGCTTTTAGCCAAGATCCATCTGACATCATCAATGGTATTCCTCATTCCTCTTCTGAATCTGGCTTGAACCTCTGGAAGTTCTCTGTCAATGTATGGTTGTATCTGTTTTTGAATTACCTTTAGCAAAATTTTGCATGCATGGGATATTAATGATATTGTTGGATGATTTCTTCATTCCATTGGGTCTCCTCTCTTTAGAATGGATATAAATATGGACCTCTTCCAGTCAGTTGGCCAGGTAGTTGCCTTCCAAATTTCTTTGCATAGATGAATGAGTGCCTCTACTGCTTCATCAGTTTATTGAAAGATTTCCATTTGTATTACATCTATTCCTTGTGCCTTGTTCTTCTCCAATACTTTCAATGCACCTTATACTTCTTCCTTCATTATCATTGGGTCATGATCATATGCTATCTCTTCAAAAGGTGGAACATCAACCATATCTTTTGATACAGTGACTTTGTATTTTCCTTCTACCTTGTTTTGATGCTTTCTGCATCATTCAATATTTTGCCCATCGAATCTTTCAATACCACAAGTCAAGGCTTGAAATTTTTTTTCAGTTTCCTCAGTTTGAGGAATGTTGAAAGTGTTCTTCCCTTTTGGTTTCCTAAAGGTAGGTCTTTGTACATTTCGTTATATTTGACCTTGTCTTCTCGAGCTGCCTTTTGAAATTTTCTATTTGGCTCTTTTACCTTCTCATTTCTTCCATTTGATTTTGCATCTCTACGCTGGATAGCAAGTTTCAGAGTTTCTTCTGACATTCATTTTGGTCTTTTCCTTCTTTCTTGTCTTCTTCAAATTGACCTTTGGAGTTTTCTGTTTGGCTCTTTTACCTTCTCATTTCTTCCATTTGATTTTGCATCTCTACGCTGGATAGCAAGTTTCAGAGTTTCTTCTGACATTCATTTTGGTCTTTTCCTTCTTTCTTGTCTTCTTAATGACTTTTTGATTTCTTCCTGTAAGATATTCTTGATGTCATCCCACAACTCCTCTGGTCTTTTGTCTTTAGTGTCTAATGCATCAACTCTGTTCTTCAGATGATCTCTAAATTCAATTGGACTATGTTCAAGGTCATATTTTGGCTCTTGTGGACTTGTTTTAATTTTCTTCAGATTCAGCCTGAACTTACATATGATCAGTTGATGGTCTGTTCCACAGTTGGACCTGGCCTTATTTTGATGGATGATATGAAGCTTTTCCACAGAGGTAGTCAATTTGATTTCTGTGTATTCCATCTGGTGAGGTTCATGTGTATAGTCTTCTTTTATGTTGCTCTAAAAAGGTATTTGCAATGAAGAAGTCATTGGTCTTGCAAAATTCTGTCACACAATCTCCAGCATCATTTCTATCACCAAGGCCATATTTTCCAACTACTGATCTTTCCTCTTTGTTTCCAACCTTTGCATTCCAATCGCATGTAATGATCAATACATCTTGATTGCATGTTTGATAAATTCAGACTGAAAATTTTGGTAGAATTATTCAATTTCATCATGACCAACTTTAGTGGTTAGGGCATAAATTTGAATAATAGTGGTATTAACTGGCCTTCCTTATAGATGTATGGATATTATCCTATCACAGACAGTGCTGTACTTTGAGACAGATCTTGATATGTTCTTTTTGATGATGAATGCAACACCATTCAGCTTTATTTTGTCATTCCTGGCATAGTAAACCATGTGGTTGTTAGATTCAAAATGGACAATGTAATCCATTTCATCATCCTAATGCTTAGGATATTGATGGCTGTGCATTCCATTTCATTTCTGACTACTTCTAATTTTCCTAGATTCATACTTTGTACAATTCATATTCCGATTCTTAATGGATGTTTACAGTGGTTTCTCTTCATCTTGAGTTATTCTCATTCTCATCAGCAAATGAAGGTCCTAAAGGCTTTACTCCATTTGAATCATCATGGTCAACTCTACTTTTAGCAAGTAGCTCTTCCCAGACGTATTTTGAATGCCTTCCAACCTCAGGGGCTCATCGTCTGGCACTATATCTGACAATATTCTGCTGCTTTTCATCATGTTTCAATATTCAAAACTCTGGTGTTGACAGCATTCCACTGTTATTCACAATGTTTTCAAGGACTAAAGATTCCGAAGTAGTCCAACTCTCCTTCTTCCTAATTTGTCTTCATCTGGAAATTCACAGCTAAAACCTGTCCACCACTAGTAGTTAAAACACCCTTGGCATAGTTTCCAGAATCACAGCAACACACAAGCTACCATAATACAACAAAGTGACAAATGAGCGTTCTTTAACTTTATGCATTAATAATGAGATGTTTAAATGCTATGCACTCACAATAGAGGTAAGGCCATGCTGTTGCTTTTAAGTGCCATCAAGTCAGTTCTGACTTCTTGTTATTAAGTGCGGTAAAGTTGATTCCAACTCACAGCGACCTTGTTTATGGGTTTAAACTGATGGGTTTAAGCTGTTGACCTTGTGGTTCACAGTCCATTGCTGTTCTTACAGCACTACACCAGGACATTTTGTTGTTGTTAGCTGCCATCAAGTCGGTGCCGACTCATA
>NW_006408655.1:165979-169254 GCF_000296735.1 Chrysochloris asiatica
GCTCAGCATACAGGTTGAATAAGTATGGTGAAAGAATACAACCTTGTCGTGTAACTTTCTTAATTTTAAAACATTCAGTATTCCCATGTTCTGTTTGAGCAACTGCATCTTGGTCCAGATACAGATTCCTCATGAGCACAATTAAGTGTTCTGGAATACTCTTACTTCAAAATGTTGTCCATAGCTTGTCATGATCCACACAGTCGAAAGCCTTTGTGTAGTCAATAAAGCACAGGTAAACACCTTTCTGATATTCTCTGCTTTCAGCCAAGATCCATCGGACATCAGCAATGATATCCCCCGTTCCATGACCTCTTCTGAATCCAGCTTGAACCTCTGGAAGTTCTCTGTCAATGTATGCTTGCAGCTGTTTCTGTAATAAATAAAACTTTACTTGCATCGGATATCAAAGACTAGGAAGAAAGAGTGACAAACTACTTCCTAATATTTAGTCACTGAAAACCTTATGAATAGCAGAGAAACACCAGGACATAATATGCATTATATTAGTGTTTCTTATGACCAATCTTGGGGTCCTGGTGTGGTGCTGTGGGTTAATGTGCTGGACTGCAAAGTTGGTTTGAACTGTAAGGTTGGCAATTCAAATTCACCAGTTGCTCCTTGGAAACCCTATGCAAGGTCGCTGTGGGTCGGAACTGATTCAATGGCACTTAACAACAACATGATCAATCTTATAATCCAGTAAATGTGACTACTCATTGTTTCTGAAATACGTCTTCATTTTTATTATTTTTGAACTTATGTTCCAATTGTTTCCTCTGACTTAAATGACCTTTTCTCCACCTAAAGTCTACCCATTTTTTAAAATGTACCTCAAATACCAATTCTTCCCTTGAAACTTTCCCTTAAAAGATTTGTCTGTTTCTGAATTTAAGATGAAGTGTCTACTCTGCCTACCTTAGGACAAGAAATGAATTAATATATACTTTGTATTTTTAAATCTCTGCATAAGATGCTATCATGTATAGGCATTATGTTCTTAAATTGATCTTATTGCAGCCACACTCAAAGCAATTTTTATTACATTTTTAAAATTTCATTTATTTGTGATACTGAGTTTGAATTTTTTGCAACAGCAAAATCAGAAACAAAAACAGCGTAGGGTTTAGAGAGATTTTTTTTAGAAATCCCTTTGAAGTACAAATACATAAAGCTTTTCTGAGCAATCTGAAGAAATAAATATAACATTATGCCAATATTGTACCATTTAATATTATTTCCCAGATGATTTTTTAATTTGGATCGCCTTTGTTTCCTGCTTTCTGCTGTATTTGATGCATTGCAAGGTTTTAAAGGTTGGCCTCTCTTGGAGACAAATTATACCTGGGGAAATTAGTACAGGTGCAGCAGATTAATTGTGGAGTTGGAAACTCCCCCGTGAAGTGAGACTTAATGTTCCCACCATGCATTCGACTTTCAGCTTCCTTTTTCATAAGTTGGGTCTTCAATTTTAATGAGTGAAAAGTAGCCTCAAAAGGTTTGTAGTTGGACTTTATCTAAAGATCATGTACATACATTATAGAAAGGCAGCCCAAAGTAGTAGGAAGGCTGTCTGCTTTCTGGATATCAGCTTTCTCCACTTTGGGACTGCTACCAGTAGCAGATTTCCCTTCAGATATTTCATCTCGCACCCACTAGCGCCTCAAATCTATGCTCTCACTTGTCTCTTAGATTACTGAAATATTCTGTGTCTTTGTCATGAAGGACCAGGATCACATGATGAACCAATCCATTCTACCATTTTCATAACAAAATGAAAATGAAAAGAATTGTTTTCTGCAGTGGTCTGTGCAGGTCACCTCATTCCTTTCATCTGCTCATTTCCATCGATTCCCAGTCCTACTTTCATTCCTCCAAACCCCTTCCCAGTCATTTTAATATCATTGATGAAAAACGTTTATCTCTGTTTATTATAATTTTTTGCTTTTGTTTAATGTACATTTAAAATTTGTTGGCGTAAATGGTATTGAGTATTAGACTTTTTTTTTTTTTTTTTCTTATTTAGTTACTCAGTCTCAGGTCCTGGAGCTGAAGGATAAGCACTGGACAGTTAACTGCAAAGTCTGCAGTTCAAATCCATCAGCCACACCTGAGAAACTATGTAGACTCACTATGAGTTGGAATCACTTCCACACATTTAACAACAATATTTTATCCACATTGCCATGGGCACATTGAGTGCACCTGCTTCTGGCTGCCACTCTGTCCACCATAATAAATGCATAGAACATTATTTACCTATCCACAGTCTCAAGTATGTTGTTGTTGTTGTTAAGTAATGTTAAGTCAGTTCCCACTCATGGTGACCCTGTATAGGGTTTCTGAGGAGTGGCTGATGGGTTTGAGCTGCAGACCTTGTGGTTAGCAGTCCAGTGCTGATCCTACAGCACCACCCAGATTGTCTCCCACTCCCATGATGAGTAGCCTTGTACATATTCCACTATGGGCCTATAGGACAATTCCTTTGGAAATAAAACATGAAGGAAGTGAATTTCTGGATCGTAGAATGCACTCTAGGATGTCTATGCCATTCTTTACCCCCTCCCCACCCCCAGGCATACGTGAGGGTGACTACAACCCCCACATCACTATCACTTTGCCATGTTTTTGTTTAGAAGCAATGAGGGTGAGACTTGGTTTCTCATAATTCACACGTATTTTCAGGAGGGACCAGTCCCTAGAGAAGGACATCATAGTTGGTAATGTGGATGGTGAGCTAAAAAGAGGAAGACTCCAAACAACATGGATTGACACAGTGGCAACAGCAATGGGATCAAGTATAACAATTTTGAGGATGACATAGGACCAGGTAGTGTTTTGTTCTGTTGTGCATAGGGGTCACAATAAGTGGGAACCTACTTGATGGTACCTAACAACAACAGAATTGTGCGTGGAGTGATATTTCATTATAATTTCAATTCACATTTCTGATATAAAATGAATAAGAACAACTCTTTAAAATAGGTGAGCCTTTGTGCTTTTCTCCTCTGAAAATTGCTTATTCATATTCTTATCCCATTTTTATGTCTGGGACTCTCACCTTCCTACAAAAAGACATTCTCAATTCTTTCAGTGTTCTAGTGTTCATGTCCCTTATCAGTTTTAGGCATTGTCAATTTCTCCAAATCTGTCATTTTTAACTTTGTTCATGGAAACTTTTATCAAATAAAAATTCTTTGTTTTTCCTTTATGATATATGCTTTGAAAGTTTAAGAAGCTCTTTCCTACCCCTATGCAAAAAAAAAAAAAAAAAA
>NW_006408655.1:170944-171990 GCF_000296735.1 Chrysochloris asiatica
TCAGCACTGGACTGTGCACCACACGGTCAGCAGTTCAAATCCACCAGCTGCTCTTTGGAAACCCTAGAGAGGGTTGCTATGAGTTGCAACTGACTTGATGGAACTTGACAACAACATATTATGTCGTAATATTTGATAGGGCAAGCAAGAGCTTTTCTTTCCTCTTCATTTTAGAGCACGAAAATTTCCATTCATGCGTGTTTATTCTTTTACATAGATTTAGGGTCAACTCAACTACAAATTTAATTGAGATTTCCTTACTATGTAAATTTGGCAAGAATTCACATCTTTATAATATTAAGATATAGCCAGAGACAGAAAATGATTATTTAGAGTGTTTCCGTGTCTTTCCTTGAGCTTCAAGAGCCCTGCTGGTGCTGTGGTTTAGGTGTTGGGTTGCTTACAGTAATGTTGCTTACAGTAACGTAGGTTATTCAAAGCCACCAGCTATTCCATAAGAGAAAGATCAATCTGTCTGTTCCCATAAAGATTTACAGTCTTGATAACCCTATATAGGATCACTATGCATTGTCTCAATGGGCTTTGGTTTTTGTTTTGTTTTGTTTTCATTAAGTTGAAAATTATTTTCAAAAATGTAGTATATATTATTTATTAGTTCATGTATTATTTTCCAGTAATATAGGTTCCAACTCATAGCTATCCTATATACAAAAAAATGAACCACTGCCTCGTCCTGTGCAATCCTCACAGGCATCCCTGTGTTTGAGCCCATTGCTGCAGCTACTGTCAATCCATCTCCTTGAGGATTGTCCCCTTTTTCACTGACCCTTTAGTTTAACAAGCATGACGTCCTTCTCCAGGGACTTATCCAACATGTCCAAAGTATGTAAGATGAAGATTCACCTTTTAAGGAACATTCTGACTTTCCTTCTTTGAAAACAAATTTGTTCATTATTCTGGCAGTCCATGTTGTATTCAATATTCTTTGCCAGCAACATAGCTCAATTCTTCAGTCGTCCTTACTCATTATCCAGTTTTCACATGCATATGAGGTGATTGGAAATACTATGGTTTGGGTCAGGCAC
>NW_006408655.1:177840-179931 GCF_000296735.1 Chrysochloris asiatica
ATGATTTGTTGAATGTAAAACTGATGATATGCCCTGTAAACTTTCACTCAATCCACAATAAAACCTTAAATTTAAATAAGTATATATATAAAAAAAAGGTCTTGTGCAGCAGATTTGCCTAATGCAATTCGTCATTTGATTTCTTAACTGCTGCTTCTGTGAGTGTTGATAGTTGATCAAAGAAGAATGAAGTCCTTGACAATTGCAATCTTTTCTACCAATGATAAGAATGGTGCCATTATAATGCCCCCATTTTTGATAGCCAATGTCTAAATTGACCATCTCTATCAACCACATAAGGAACTCTGGTAGCGTAGTGGTTCTGAGTTGGGTTGCTAACTTCAAGGTTGGCAGTTCGAAACTACCAGCCGTTCTGCAGGAGAAAGATGAGGTTTTCTGCTCCCATAAAAGTGTACAGCCTCAGAAACCCTGTGACACGGAACCAACTCCATGGTACTTAATAACAACATCAACTACATGGCATGGCATGTAGTATAAACACAGGTTTGCAAGGTCACTTTGAACTGCAATGTCAGCGGTTCAAATCTACCAGCCACTCCCCAGAAACCCAATACAGGATTTCAATGAGTCAGAACTGCTTTGGTGACACTAATCAACAACAATAACCAACCAAGTACACTGAGGAGACAGCATGTTCTTTGATCTGAAGAATCTTCCATTCCAGTTTGAATTTTGAGCAACTGCATCCATAAGCAAAAATCCAGTCCAACAAATTGTGAAATTGACACCTGCTCACAGTATCAGACATCTTTATCTTAATCTGCTCAGGTTCTGGTCAGTTCAGCTGTAGCAATTGAAATTAGGTCAAATGGGTACCGGCTACAAGTTTGGGAGTTCACACACACCTCCCTGTACATCAAAACAGCTGGCCCCTTTACTCTCAGCCTTAGCCCCTATAGGCTAAGTCAATGCCCATGGGCTCAGGAGTTTACACGGCTTCCCTTCCTAAACTTCTGACCACTCACTCCTCGTATCACAAAGTCAACAGATGCCAATAGATCATGTCCAAATTCAAATCATGTCTTCATTGCTGCATTTCCCTAATTTCACTCACATGTAGACCCAGGGAATCATCAGCTAGCATATGACTCCAGTTCCCTTTAACTTTCAGTCCTAGAAAGGGGCTATCTCTGATAGCCCAATTTTTCTTGCCTTGATGCCTCCAAAACTCAAAATGCCAAAAGGTCTTCTTTTTATCTCTGCTTGAATCTCCTGTTGTCCAGCAGTTCTGGGTTGGTCTGCATGTCTTTTCAAATGTAAATGAACCATCCATAAAAGTTCTGGGTGGGCTCAGGATTCCACATAAAACCCCAAACACTACAAAGGCTTAAACCTAGAAGTCTAATTTTTCAAGGCAAAGCCTAACTCCTATTTTAGCAAATCCAATCAAGTATAGGCTGAAGGTGGGCTTACAAGCTTTCTGCAATTATCACCTCCAATATTCATTTCTATCACACATGGATTTCTATTTTACAACAATAGGCAGCACAACCCAATAACCATAAGGCAGTCAAACATAAAGAAAACTTCTAAAACACTCGAGTTCAATCTTTTCTTCTATCTTGGACTAAACCCATTCATATGTATATGGTCTTGGGCCTCTGGCAGGGTGAATTCCAGTAGGCCTAGGTTCTGTATCAACCATCCTATTTAACAGAACGTTATATGCTCTAGGAAACCCCAGAAGCTGTTCTCCCTTCAGCTGAAACATTTTATCCCAAGACTTTTGACTTTCTCTTACAAAATCTCATCATTTCATAGGAGCCATTGCAATGAATCCTTCTAATAGCACCAATTGCTTAAACCAAGATGGGGACCATGTCTGACTTCCTTTGACTCCACAAGAGGGAAAGATGACCAAATTCAAAATCAGCCCAAGGCCGATTCCAATGAAGTGGAGGTCCGACATGCCTCCACCATATATCTATGCCTTTAAAAGTAGTCAGACCTAAGAACCAATTTAAAAAACTCATCCCTTATGATTTTGTTTCTCTAGGACCCCACTCTCTCAGTACCACATGTCTTAGGCCAGGTTTCTACAGAATCAAAACCAGTGAAACATATATATAT
>NW_006408655.1:180416-186011 GCF_000296735.1 Chrysochloris asiatica
GGGGGGAATGATTTTGAGTTCAAGGATAATACCAAATGTTTAACAAAACTCAGATATACATCTTCCCATATTATTGAATCTTTGCCAAAAGTTTATGGGAATGCCAACATAAAGCAATGACTTTCAGATAGATCAAGAATTTTGAGCATGGTCAGGGATATCTCAAAGATGAACCAAGAGAGGTAATACTGTAAGCTTCAATGAGTAAAGTAACTGTGGCTGAAATTTTCCCATCATGACACTGCACCTACTCATTCTTCAAGGTTAGTAAGAGTTGTCCAACGAGAATTCCATTGGAGTATCTTACTCTATCCACATCCTAAAACCCTGATCTTGCCCCTTCAGAATTCTTTTTGCGTCCAAAACTAAAAGAATATTTAAAAGGAGCATAATTGGAGACCTTCAAGGATACTAAAACTGCCATTTTGATATGGTATAAATTGAAGAGTGCACAATTATTAAAGGAAAGATTAGACAGATAACATGTACTTTAGAAGTGTATAGACCTAGATGAAGAGTATGTAAAAAAACAAGAACTTCACATTTTGATATATTTATTTTAAGTTTCTATGATTTTGGCAATGTCCTTTAGTACCCCTAATTTTTAGTATAATTTTAGTAGTTATAAAGAGGGGGGGAAATGGTGTATAGTGAATATCTAGTGAAGAAAGAAAGAAAACTGTCATTACAGTAAATGTTAGAGTTTACACAGAAAACCCAACAGAATCAACATATGATTTTTCCCCCCTTTTTTCTTTTTGTTACTGAATCTCCAAACTTTTAGCTAGATTCATGTCTCTCCAAGAGGAAGACTACATTTCCAAGCATTCCTTAAAGCTGGTATGGTCTCATGATTAAGTTCTGATCACTGGCAGAGAAATAATCTGTGCATCTTTTTCCTTTTAACTTTTTTTTTTTAATGAAAGAGCATTTTCATTTTGATGACTATAGTATGACTATAAAGGTGACAGGTGGAGTAGTCATCATAGATCATACACAAAAAGCTAAAACCCCAAGGATGACACATCAGCCTGATAGAGGAGTCTAGATAGAGCTCCCTAAAACCATAAACTTGCCATCCTAGTTCTAAACTACAGATGAATCCTAGCATATGCTAGCAGTTATATTGGTGAAAAATAAAGTTATGTTTTGTTTAAGCCATTCATAAATTCCTGTTATAGCAGCAAAACCAACATCTTAGCTAACACTATTTTGTTGTTATGTGCTGTGGAGTCGGTTTCGACTCATAGCAACCCTGTACAGGGTTTCCAAGGCTGTAAATATTTATGGGAGCAGAAAGCCTCATCTTTCTCCCGCAGAACAGCTGGTAGTTTTGAACTGCTGACCTTAAGGTTCGCAGATTCTCTAATAGTGTACTGGTTAAGAAGCTAACACTATAATCCTTACAAATTTAAGAAGCAAACAACAACAAATCCTACCAGTTGCCATCAGGTTGATTCTGACTCATGGCAACCCCATGTGTATCAGAGTAGAACTGGGTTACAGAGGGTTTTCAATGGCTGATTTTTAAAAGGAGGTTGCCAGGCCGTTCTTCTAAGGTACATCTAGATGGACTCAAACTTCATTCTTTCAGTTAACAGTCAAGCACCTTAACCACTGGAAGCACTCATACAAGTTAAGGAAGTTGCTCTTTATTTCTAGCTTTAAAACAAAAAGAAAAAAACTTGTTGAATTTTGTCACATACTTTTTCAGTGTCTATTGAAATATTGATCTCTGCTTTCCCATTAATTTATTAATGTAATCTATTATATTGACAGAATCTGTATGTTGTAAACCATTCTTGGCACTGTAAGATCAACACTGGACTGTGAATCATAATGTCAGCAGTTCAAAACCACCAGCTAGTCCTCAGAAACCCTATAGAGGGTCACTATGAGTCAGAACTGACTCAACAGAAATGAACAACAAACCATCAATGCATTCCTGAGAGAAAATTGGACATCCATATTTATGCTCTATGTGCTGTGGGATTCGGGGGCCAATATGTTATGTAGAATTTTGGCTGTGCTTAAAGTAAAATGAGCCCATATTTTATCTTTTTGCATTGAAATGAGTATATTAATTTTTTAACAATTTGTATTCGCTGTTGTTAAGCAATGTCAAGTGTGTCCCCACTCATAATGACCCTATACAGGGTTTCTGAGGTGTGGCTGGTGAGTTTGAATCACCAACCACGTGGTCAAAATGAACCTTATGGTCCAGCGAATTATCCTGCAGCACCACACCAGGACTTATATAGGATAAAATTAAATTGATTAATGAAATTCTGGCAAATCTCACGTTTAAAACCACCTAGGCCTGGAAGGTTGTGGAAGGTAAAGTATTTGACTAGCATTTAATAGTTTAGTGATATAATTTAATTCATAGTCAAATTCTACATTTTTCAAAAGCCAATTTTATTCTTTCATATTATTTTGATGATTTATTAATCTAGGCTTAAAAATAAATTAGCATGATATACTTTATGATGTTGTTGTTATATGCCGTGGAGTTGGAACCGACTCATAGCGACCCTGTACAGGGTTTCCGAGGCTGTAAATCTTTACGGGAGCAGAAAGCCTCATCTTTCTCCCGTGGTAGTTTCGAACTGCTGACCTCGCGGTTCACAGCCCAATTCGTAACCACTACGCTACCAGAGCTCCTTATACTTTTAAGTAGACCTTTTATTAAATGAATTCCATAATGCTATTTTGTTTGTTTTCTTTTTCTTTTGTTAAATGCCAAGAGTTATTTCTCTTTTCTCATCCAGTATTTTTATTTTGTTTTGCAACTCTTGTTTTTCTTAATCGATCTTACCAGAAGTCTGCTAAACTTACTATTCTTTTCATAAAACCAGAATTTTTGTTTCATAAACTTATTTGTTTTTATTATCACTTTGTATACATTATACTTATGCCCTTATATTTACCACCTTATTTCTTATTTCCTTGTTTTTGTTCCATTACTCTTTATATTACATACTTTTTTGAATGAAATTTTAGTTCATTAAAAAATGATTGTTATTTTGTTTTCTAATGGTTGTTGTTGATAAGTGCCATTGAGTCAATTCCAACTCAAAGCAACCCTGTATAGGGTTGTGAAAGAGTAGCTGGTGGGCTTGAACCACCAAACCTTGCAATTACTGTACAGTGCTTATCCTACAGTGCCACACCAGGCTGTACTTAAAACTATAATGCTGTTGTTGTTGTTAAGTGCAGTGGAGTCTATTCCAACTAATAGCAATCCTGTATGAGATTTACAAGAAGTGGCTGGTGAGCTTGAAACACTGATCTTGCAGTTCTAACCGACCTTGCAGTCCAGGACATTAACCCACAGTGCCACATCAGGCTCCAAAACTATAATTGTTGTTGTTGGTAAGTGCTGTAGTGTCGATTCCGACCCATAGCAACCTTGTATAGGGTTTCCAAGGAGTGGCTGGTAAGCTTGAACCACTCACCTTGCAGTTCAAACTGACTAAATATGTAGACTCCATACAGTTTTAGTTTTGCCTACAAACTTTAATATGTAGAATTGCCCTGCTACTGAGTTATAAGTGTTTTGTAATTTCTTTTATGATTTTCTATTCCCAGGATTATTTAATATTTCTTGTGTATATTACCATCAAATAATACTAACATTATTTTAGGTAATTTATATAATATGTTATACATATGCATCTATATGAGTCCTGGTGTGGCACTACAGGTTAACTGGACTGTTACCCACAAGGTCAGCAGTTCCAGCCCACCATCCACTCCTTGGAAACCGTACAGAAGTTCACCACCTTTTGCACTCTCTACATTGTTATGCTTTTCATTCTTCTTCCAGTTGCTGTCAAGTTAGTTCCAATTCATGGTGATCTCATGTGTGTCAGAGAATAACTACGCCCTAAAGCTCTGGTAGCGTAGTGGTTACGAATCGGGCTGCGAACCTTAAGGTCAGCGGTTCGAAACTACCAGCCACTCCGCGGGAGAAAGATGAGGCTTTCTACTCCCGTAAAGATTTACACCCTCGGAAACCCTGTACAGGGTCGCTATGGGTCGGAATCGACTCGACGACACTTAACAACAACAACAAAAGGATTTTCAAAGGCTGATTTTTGGAAGTAAGATCAATCATCAGTCCTTCTCCCAAGGTGACTCCGGGTAGATTCAAACCTCCTTCCTTTTAGCTAACAGCCTAGTACATTAACCATTAATACTACCCAGGGGCTCTATTTTTCTGTCCTACAGATTCTTCTTTCCTTCTCCCATCTAACTCCTCTATGGTTAATTTAAGGAGAGAAAGCCAGAAACATGTCCTAGTTCACCATCCTGATGGGAAACTAAAATCAGAAACAGGAACTTTTTAAGTGGCCTTGTGGAGATATTGTCATAGTAGTGAGACTTGTCAAAAAGTCAACTGGAGTTTTTATTAAAATTAAAGCAGAGTTTAATGAGGAAATTTTTAAAAAAATTTTTTAGGCAAATTGGGAAAACACAATGTTGTGGATGTGCCCAACAGTGTTCCACTGTCTCTATGTAATTAGTGGTTTGTATACAGAATGAAACAGAGGAAAAACAGTGGTTAATGACTGAATGTAGATAAGATTAGTGTCAGTTTGCAGTCCTTTGCAATGAAAAAGTTTGCCCATCTTATTAGGGATTAGTGAGCCAGACGGTTTGGTTATTTTTGATGGCGAAATTATAGTAAGATTTTCATGACTGTAGTAGATTCTTGGAGCAAAATGTTCACATATTCTTCTCAAATAATTTACATCCTGCCTGGTTTGGCTAGTTATGAACATATTCTTCCCAAGAGAAATCACTTACATTTAGCATACTTTTCCTAAATTATTTTACATCTTGATCTTTTGTTTCTGGGAAAGCAATTTTGGCCCCATCTCTCCACTGAGGATGGTTGAAGTTCCTTTGTTGTTATTAAGTCCTGTGGAGAACGTTCCAACTCATAGTGACCCTGAATACAGTTTCCAAGAAGTGGCTGGCGGGTTTGTGGATAGCAGTCCAGTGCTTCTCCTACAGCACCACACCAGGACTCCAAAGGTCCCTTTTTTGAAATTACTTGTCTATTGGTTTCAGCAAAACACAGTGAAAACTTACAGAAATGACAGGCAGTGGTTCTGAAGCAGAACCTATGGTAAAAATCAAAATGGAGTCTGACTTTGGACAAGAATATAGCCCTTTGCTATTAATCAGGCCTCTCAATTATTAATTTTAGGTGCTTTTCTTCAGATATTTAGGCTTGGAAGGAAGGGATGATGCCTTTACTACAGGCTGAAGAGGAAAATAAATTAAATCAGATGGGACATTACTGAGCTATTCTGTTCATACCCTGTAGGTGGCTACAAGTTGACTTCCACCCTCTAAAAAAAAAAAACAAAAAACAAAAAACTTGTTGCTGCTATGTCAATTCCTAATCATAGTGGCCCTATAGCAGAGTTGTTATTAAGTACCATTGAATGAGTTCCAACTCATACCAACCCTATATAGGGTTTTTCCAAGCAGAAGCTGGTGGGTTTGAACCACTAACCTTGCAGTTAGAAGTCCAGTGCATATCCTACATTACACCAGGCCTCCTATGTTGTTGTTAAGTGC
>NW_006408655.1:186356-209657 GCF_000296735.1 Chrysochloris asiatica
CTATAGTAGAGTAGAATTGCCATATTGGGTGTTCAAGGCTGTAAGTCTTTATGGGAGTTAACCGCCACATCTTTCCCCATGGAGCAGCTGACAGTATTGAATTGCTGACCTTTTAGTCTGCAGCAAAGTACCACAAGGGCTCCCGGCTAGGAGTTATTGAAACTATACATGAGGTCAGCTCTGAGAAAGGTATTGCCTGGGGAAGAGTAACATTTTGGCACTTCCTCAGGGCATTGCCTTATCTAGTTCTTATGGCGACCAGCACACATATAATGAAAGGTTAAATAAACCTTCCTTTGCCAGCATGAGGTAAGCTTCAGAAAAGCATTGTATAGTGGGGCCATCGGAAATAAGAGCATCCTGGATATGCTCTGGCTTGTTTTACTTTGTTTTCCCTTAAATATTAATGAGCTGCTTGCCATGTAAATAGAGACTTGCCTTAAGGATGTTAGAGAAGATCTGTCTGTCTTCATTTAGACTAATCTTTTAACATGTAAAAATGTATGGGTTGAAATAGTCTGAGGACTATTATTGCCTGAATAGTTCAGTGCTGTTGAACAGCATGACAGTAATTGAGTTCTAGGACTATTTAGAATCACAGCCTATGGGCAATAGTCCAGGGGCTAAAGATCTCTAAGACCATGATAAAACTGATGAATGTCAGGAATAAAAGAAAATAGTCTAGTCTTGCATGAGAAAATTTGGGCTTGTTTTCCAAAGAAAAGATAGAGGTGTGTAGTCTTTTTAAGTAGCCTCCTGCATACACACACACAACCAAAAACAACAACAAAAAATTCTCATCCAGTTAACTCATACTCAGATTGACCCTATAAGGCAGAGTAAAACTTCCTTATAGGATTTCCTTTCCAAGGCTGTAAATCTTTGCAGGAACAGACGGCCACATCTTCATCCCATGGTGTGGCTGGTTGATTCCAACTTCTGACAAGTTAAAAGCCGAACGTTTTATCCACTGCACCATGATGGTTCTTTAAGTTTTTAAAAACAGGAGTTAGAAAATCCCAAATTCAAATGTCAGTAGTCATTCTAAACAAAATATGGGAAACCACCAACAGAGGATAAGACTGCTAACAATAAAACTGGATCAATCCAGACTTATGTATAAGTCTGAAATCTGAGGCACTTGTGTGTGTAAATAGGACAACCTGAAGCAGAGCCTTAACTCCATTTTAGGTCTGGAATCCATGATGAATTTTAAGGTTGCCTTTTCTAACAGCAGTTTTTTCTTAATTTTTGTGCTGACTTAACCATATACCCAAAAGAAAACTGTTTTTTTTTTCTCTTTGACCAGGCAAATGCAGAATGTCACAGCTTTTTCTCAGGGGAGTCTTTTTCTTTATGGTAAGACAGTTGCAGGATGTGATAGTTTATGCCTGAAGGGTCTTAATATACAGCATTATTGATAAATCTTCTTTATAATGGAAATGATATATTGGGTGGCTACAAGTCACAATCTACCTGCTGGCAGTGGGTAATAATGGACCACCAGGAAAAGGCATGCTTGAGAAAGCAGTTTAATAACATGTTCCCAGAAAAGTATGTCCTGCCATTGTCCTGTAATTAATTGAAAAGCACATACATTTGCAATTTTGTACCCATAACCACCCATATAAACCCACATATGTTGAGTTCACAGCTGCTGTAAAGCCTCTGCTTTTGGTAACCTGCCTTTGACTTTCATAAATTACTAGCAAGCCAAGCAGAATATTGTACTGTCAGTTCCTGTTTTGACCAATACTAATATCTCCTAAATGCTATAAGCAGTTATAAGCAAATTGACTTCTAGAAGAGCATTGTTCATTTTGTAGACTCTACTTATCCCCAGTCTAAACTGTGTTTTGCCTTCAATAAAACTCCTTGCTTTACTTTAAAAGAACATGGAGGTTTACTCTTTGATATTAAATGGTGTCAGAAGTGGGATAACAAAGACACCGTGCCTTTTATAGTCACTGTACCATCAGGAATGAAGAGCTGGACTCCTTGGGCCCACTGTCTTCCAGGACTCCTGGAAGCCATAATGGGAGCATAAGGATTATATCTATTGACACAGTTCACCAGGGATTCAAAGTGCATAAGGATTATGGCTGTTGACATAGGACACCTCTTGGTTTTCTTATATACAAGTTAATTAATAAAATGGGGATTGCCAATTGGCCACTGGCAAGCATTTACTAGGGGGAATTTAGTATTTGATTTAAACAAATGGATTTATGACAATAGTTTTAATGGTTTTTCATTGTGGTTAAGTTTTTAGATCAACACAGCCATCTACTGACATAAATATGTCTAAGAGAAACCTAAACTTATTTTTTCTTTGGGTCCTAAACTATGTTGCCACTTTTTTTGTTTCTTGGTTGTTTCCTCAAACATTTTGATACTTCTAAGTATTGTTCACTTCCAGGGTCTAATATATTTAAGAGACTAGGTCTCTGTTGTTGTTGTTTAGTACCATGGAGTCAGTTCCAACCCATAGCAACCTATATAGGGTTTCCAAGGAGTCGCTGGTGAGCCTGAACTGCTGACCTTGTGGTTTAAAGCGACTTTGCAGACCAGTGCATTAGTCCACAGCGCCACACCAGGTCTCTAGCACACAGAATTCATCAGGCTTTAGTGAATGGCTCATATGCTGTATTTTATGTTACTTAATTTAGCCTCAGAGATGTACATTTTATAATATTGTATCTTGTTTTATATTTAAACTTTTATGTGCCTTCTTTCAGAAAGCTGTTACTTGCAGTTGTTAGTTGTTTTTGTTGGTTTGCTTGTTTGTTTTTCATCAGTCTTTTAAGTGTTAGAGAAAAAGTTTACTGTGCTCAGGATTCTAGTAGCTACTTTTTAAAACTATAATATAAACTGACATATTTTTTCAAATGCACAAAAAAGAATAAATGAATTCTCTATAGAATCCTATAAAGCTTGCAGAAAATAAGGTTAAAATCATATAACAATCTCCTATGTCTGGATAGTTATTTAATTATATTATGACATTCCTTCAAAGAATTTACTCTGATTAATGATGAAAAGCACCTGTATTAGTTTGATCATTTCAAATACTTTCAGAAATGAGTGAAGAAGAATTTATGACAAAGTTTTTTATGCCCTAATATATATCAGCCTTTAAAGCAAAACCTTTTTAAAAATAATTTAAGCTAAATTGAATATATGCAGTATGTTTTCCTAAAAGAAAAGACCTTAATTTTTTCCCCCTAAGATAAAAGAGACTTGTTATCCCAAGATGAGAAAGATAAAAGAAAAATTTAGATGGATATAAAGAAAGTGGCAGAGAGTGAGAGAAAAATTAAATAGAATGTTAAAAATACCAAAGAAATAAGGTTAAACTTACGTCATGTAGAAAAGATATGTGTATGTATTTTAAAGTCTAATAATGAATGTATTCAACAGTTAAAGGATTAGACTATAAGAATTATAAAACAAACACAAGGCATCTGAAAATTGTATTAAAGATTTTTGTTTGATATAATCAAGAATCTTATATATTGCAAGTAAAAGTTTGATGGGTCAATATATTACAATTTCTAAGAACCCTAATCTCAAATAGAATATAAAACAAAGAATTAAACTTCACACTTGTAGGATTTTTAAAATTCCTTACTTAGTAAATTAAAAGAAGAATTCTATTCTTTATGCAATCAGCCTTAAGGCAAGGGATCAGCAAAATAAATTTATGAAACAAAAGAAAGCCACATGGTTTTGAAAGAACTACAATTTTTACCTTTTAGAATGTTTGATCTAAAATTACTAAAGAATTATTCTTCTGTGATCTATATTAAACTCTTGACAATTTTAAGTATCTTTGGAAAGATACAATAGGATTGTTTGTGTTTTATAAGAGAAAAAGACTTTATAAATGTTTTTTCAATATGTTATGAACTATATAAAACATGTTTTCCATCATAAGTGCTAGATTTTCTTGCAGCTAAAACCTGCATGTTAATTATGTCTGCATTGTATTAACTTGATAATATCATGTTATAATTTTGTCATTTCAACTGCTAACTTGATTAAAACTTCTTTTCCTTTAAATTAACCTTCACTAACCCAATAATTTAAGTTAGGGAATTTGTGTGTTACCCATAACATTTTTATTACCACTCAGATGCTTAGAATTTAAAAATCTTAGCAAATTATTAATATATCCTGACTGCATGCTACTATGTTTCAAGATTGTTATGTATTATATCTGAAGCTCTTTGGAAAATAGCTTTCTAGTCAATCACTACTTTATTTGAATCTGCATCATTTTGTAGTTAATTCCCAAGAAGACTTTTCATGTTTAAGAATTGTTATTGTCAGTTAGCCATAGCCATTTTTAGGTCTGTCATTCACAGATAAATTTTACTTTGCTGATTCATTTAAACAGCAACAGGAATAGAATATAACACACTCATAAAAGGATTATATTACTTGCTTCAAGAGTGGATACCATTGGACTAAATCAAGATTTCTAGGACTCATGAAAAGCTGATAAGGTTTTCAGGCTACTCGATTTGGAAGTGCATGAAACCAAAATTGGCTACATTAGCATGAGTAAACTATAAGAATTACTATAAGGTTTATGCCATCACTCCACTACCTATTGCCCTAATTAACCCAATCTATATTTCAATGGTGTAATTATTTTATTTCTATTTTAGCACCTCAAAGGATTAGAAAATGTTATAGTGCACATCAAAAATTTAACTACATCCATTCAGAATGTTCTAAAAAATGATCCAAGCCATGTACACCTTGAACTGAATGCCGAAATGACTAAAAAGTGAAAATTAATTCTTTAAAACCAAATTACTCTACCTTATGTTGCTTATACCAAATCTAATATTGTTAAATATTGGCAATCTTTAATCCAACACGCTAAGGAATTTTAAAGGAACCTATGACAACTCAAAACCCAAAACCCCAAATCAGCTTGACATTGTTCCTGGGAACCAAGACATCAGCTAGTTTGCCTGAGAGCCATCAAGGCAAGTGGTCGGGACCCCTCAGAGCAAACCCCCCTCCAAGACTGATAGTCAAAGGGAATACATGAGCAGGCATTTGGTCTGGTTTGTGACCATGTTGGTCACCGATAAGGGAAGAGGGGGTAATAACAGCAATGAAGTTGCGAGCTGAGTCTAATCACATTCAATAGACTCCATGAACCCGGGTGGAGACCTGGATGGCCAGGAGTATAGCAAGACCCGGGGACTCCTGGGCCCAGAGGCAGTGACATGGCCACAGAGGACTAGAGCGGAGAGTGAAGCATCCAGCTGATACGAAGTGAAGGGAGATGCACAAAAACACCCATACTTGCAGATAGTACCCACTTGACCTGGCTTTGTTGGCTGGATGATCAGAACTTGACTAGAAGAAGAAAGAAGAGGGGGAAAAGAGTAACCTGGTATAATCTGATGAATTTTATCCATACTTATGGACGTAGTAGCTCAACAAAAGGAACAAATATTTACAGCAAGGGTCACTCCCACTCCTTCAGTACATAGGGCTGACAGGGATGGAAAACATAGACATTGGCTGCCCAAAATGGAGGAGCCTATAAAGGCAAGAAGTGACTGGCTTACAAGCTTTCAAAAGGGAGTCTAGTTCCAGACAGGGCGAGGGAAGATAGAATCACCACTGAATGATTTCCAGTCTGTTGGGACTGGGCTGGCGAAACGGGGATAGGAAATGGTGATAGGACTCTTGTGGTACAATGGTGAATAATCTCCATCAAGTCTGACTGTGAGGTTAGTAAATGTAGAGAAAGGTGTTTTTTTTACAAAAGGAGGAGAGTGATTGATTTTGCACCATTTAGTGAGAAGAGCGGAGAGTGGGACCCTACCCAAAGAGGCAGTGACACCAGGGATGGAGTCAGAGAAGATTACGTGGACAGATGGAGCAGCTGGGGACACTGGACTCAGGGCTGGAGGGGGGCTGTGTGCTGGTGACTGGGAGGAAGGGGGGGCAGGCCTGTGTGGTGTACCCTTTGGGGTTACATGATGATGCATGAAGGGGATTGTAATCATTGCAATGAAATGAAATACAATAGGATGAATATAAAGCTGGTGTTCTCCCATGTAAACCTCACAATAAAAACTTAAAAGAAAAAAAAGACATCAGCTAGAAGTGTCCCTGGAACTTCATTGAAAAGGACCATTTAGTCCTTCTTACTATCCCATATGCCACTAAGTTCCAGGAAGTTAAGACTTGAATTCACTTCTCCCAATGAATTTACTCTACTGACAGAACTATTTACTTAAGATTCAACCTAAAATTCAGGTGCCCCAGAACCCAGAGCAGACAGCTGTGCAAAAGTAGGCAACTGATCCAAGAACACGGATCCAGTCTCCAGTGCCAGTTGTTGAAATATTGAGACTTCATTTCCTGGTGCTTGCTATTGTGATCATTATTATTGGACTAATGCAGATTGATAAAATTCCTCTTTGCTTTCCTATTCTATTGTCTCTCTATGATCCTAAACCCCTTACCTTTAATGCTAGTCATTAACTGAATTAGTAACTTTCATGTGTTTAGTATTTTTACTATATGTTTTTGTTTTTAGTATTTTACTCATTTTTATTGACTTGCTGGTTGCCCTTATTTACTTTTACTTAATTGTTTTTTCTCAATTATAAAGCCCTTCTTAAGTCTTCTCTTGTTCCTTACTACAATTCCCGCTAAGGCGTGGTATAGCTAATCAAATCTATTGCAAATTCAGCTAATATATCCAATTGTTGAAGTTGCCATAAAATTCCCAAGACTGTACTTTAAAACTCATATCCACTTGCTACTCCACTATGAAAAATTTTATGAGTGATGTTGCTGATACTTAAGAGAAATCTTTAGACTTCCTAGCTAAGGTAGTTTTAGATAACAGGATTTCTTTAGATTTTATGTTAGTCACACAAAGAGAAATATGTCATTGCTAATACCTCCTGTTGTACTTGGATAAACACCTTGGGAGAGGTGGAACAAAATATTAAAGGAATTCATCAAAAAGGTTATCTAGTTGCACATTCCCGTCCAGAAAATATCTCCTTTCCTTGATATCTTCTGTTGGTTACTTAACACATAAGCTGAGATCAGATATGGTTTGTTAACAAGATTTAAGATACTTATGGCTATTGTGGTTAGAATTACAACAATTAAATGCAACATGAAAGATACCGCTGATATTTTGACCTAGAGAACCAACTTGTTACCAATGAAACAAATTACATATCCTGATAAAACCTATTCCATAGATGAACTTGAGCTAAAGATTTCCTACTTAAATAGTAACTAAGTTGTTCTAATGTGTCCTTACTTCATACTAACATAATCTTTCCCAAAACATCACTGAAAACTGAGTGTTAAATCTTGACATGGTGAAGACAGCATCCACAGTTTTAAAGACTTGTACTAATGCAAGACTGCTGTTCAAAACAAAATTGGACTGAAGAAGTCTATAAACAAGAATGCACAAAATCCTTGATCAAAAGGGAAGACTTGCATAAGAGTCTAAAATCTGAGGCATTTGTTGCATGTGTAAATAGGGCAATCTGAAAGTGAAGCCTTAACTCCATCTTGACAGGAGTTTAGAATCCAGGTTGAATTTTAAAGATGGCAATTTTTCTGAACCTTTTTGCTGATTTAACCATATGCCCTAAGAGAAGTCTTTTTTTTTTTCTCTTCAGTTGGGCAGATGCAAGATGCCACAGCCTCTTCTCAGGGAGTCTTTTCCTCTATGGTCAGACAGACACAAGATCTGATAATCCATGCCTGAAAGATCTTGATACATGGTATTATTGATAAATATTCACAATAACATGCTTGGGAACAAAGTTTTAATAACATGTTCCCAGAAAGATAGATCCTCTAATTAATCAAAAAGTACATATGCTTGAAATTATGTACTCTTAACCAACCATGTAAACTCACATTTATTGTGTTCAACAGTCACTGTAAAGCCACCTTTGCTGTTTATAAATTACTAGTTAGCCCATCAGAATATTAGTTTGTAAATTCCTGATTTAACCATATAAAAATTACCTTGGTGCTTCTAACTCCTCAGAGATCATAGTCTATGTTGTAGATTCTGCTTAGTTGTTGTTGTTAAGTGCCGTCAAGTCAGTCCTGACTCATAGTGACCCTGTATAGGGTTTCAGAGGAGTGGCTGGTAAGTTTGAACCACCAACCTTACAGTTCAAATCGACCTTTCAGTGCAGTGCTTATTCTACAAAGCCACACCAGGACTCTGCTTATACCTGGTGGAAACTGTGTTTTGCCTTCAATAAAACTCTTTGCTCTAATTCAACAGTATACGCAGTTACTCTTAGACAGATAACACACACTAGTTTTATTATCTGCTTCTAAGTCTATCTCATCATTTACATATAACTCTAGAGACAGCTTTGCCCATTAGTATTAATTAAATGTGAATGTTAGCATGTAGAAAGATTTATAACTTCCTTAGCCTGACAGCTGTGCTGTAGCTGAAATGCATCAAAGAGGATGAATGGCCCAGTCTACAACACATAAATTATGAGCCACTTTCCCAAATTGGTCAGAGTGCTTTAAAATATATTTTGGGGAACTTTCCAAGCAAGTCTTTATCCTCCCTCCTCCTCACCTCTACCCTCATACCACTGCCATCATCATAAAATAACCATACCTATATGAAGCACAGTATAAAACTGGAGACTTCGCTGCGAAAGGGGGAAAATGAAGACTAAAGAGCTAATGATCTAGTGCCAAATAGCAAAGTTATAAAGAAAACTATTTTGCTTTGTTCCTACTTGAACTATAAAAAATTGAGTCGGGCAGAACTATACCTACATATAATAAATTTGTAAAAATTTAAGGTAAGTCAAAAACATAATTCTTGCTCTATTTTAGACGGTGGCATAAGATGACAAAAAGATTGGATGTAAAAACAAAATTTCAGAACAATGGCTATCACTTCTAATAATGATGTTCATACAGTTTCCAAACCCAACTTTTAAAAAATTCAAAACTTTATGTGTTGTGGGAGCCACATAAAGATTTCTGTACTCTTATTTTACTATATATTGAATAATAAGCAAGACAACTAGTCCCTGCCCTAATGAGTCATTAACATTCCTTTACTAACATAAATGTTTAACATAATTTTATTATTCCATAACCTCTTACCAGGGCAGGTAACTCTCAGGAAGTCATCATAGGGACTTCCTGAAAGATCTGTCAATGCTTCAATAGGAGGCGTCAGGTTAGTTTTTGCCTTAAGACTCTTTGAATCTCTTTTCTGAATTCCCTTGCTTTGCTGTTTCCATCAGACCTAAACTGTTGCCTACTGATCCTTGTTGTTGTGCGCTGTCAATTTAATTCTGACTCACAGAGACTGTTTTGAATAGAATAGAAGTGTCCCATAGCATTTCAAGGCTGTGATCTTTGCAGAAACAGATTGCCACATCTTTCTCCTGCAGAGTAGCTGGTGGATTTGAACCACTGACCTTTCAGTTAGTTGCCAAGCTCTTAATCACTGCACCACAAGGGATCCTCTCCTGATGCAAACACAATCCTAATAAAGACCTTGATTTGAGAGCACTAGCTGAAAACAAACTTGATATTCTCAATAAAATCACACCAAAACTGTATCTTTCTCCTTAAGAGACTTTGCAAAAACCATTGAGATGATGCTCTCCCTTACAGTGATGTACAATAAACTCAGCTTTTTTTTTATCAACAGGTTGTGTAGGTGGTTTGGGGGAACCATTGGATAAGGTAATAAAATAAAGTTGTATATTAATTACAAAGTGCTTAGAACCTACAGAGACTAGAGTAATAGATATTAAAACTGATTTTCTAATATAGTAAAGTTTTATCTGGAAGCAAAGCTGATGGAGAGAATTTTAAATAATGTATTCCTAATTTATTTTTAAATTACATTATAAATTTTAAAGGGTCTAGATTAATGTAGACATGCAAAACTAGAATAACGAGAGCTCTGAAATTAAGTATTTTGAATATCCACATAAAGACTGATTCTGGTGGACTCTATGCTTTACTATCTAGGAGGAGTTTGTGCTGTATATAATCAGTCCTCATTAACCATGGATTCCATTTTTATCAATTAACCTACATGTAAAATTTTATTTTTATAACTCCAAAATCAACATTGGCAATGCTTTCATGGTCACTTGCAGACATAAGGACAAATTTGACTCACCAGTGCATGTGTTCCTATATGAGATCAAACAAGATGATGTTCTGTCTTCTTGTTTCAGCTCTTAATACTGTAAACAAGTGTACTTTCCCCAATCAATTTAGTGCAATAATTTTCACATTTTTTTGTACTTTTTGTTAGTGAATTCACTATTTAAAATGATCCTAAGTATAGTACTAAAGGGCTGTCTAGTGCTCATCTGCACAAGGAGGTTGTAATGTGCCTTATGGAGAAGAAGGTGGCATCAGGACTGAAGGGAGACTCATTAACAACCTATCTGCAGATGGAATCCTGGTGTGGTGGAACAGCTTAATATGATGGACTGCAAGGTCATTTTGAACTGCAAGGTCGATGGTTCAAGCACACCAGCCGCTCCTTAGAAACCCTACACAGCATCTCTATAAGTCAGAACCAACCCCACAGCACTAAACAAAAACAAATGCAGATGATACCACCTTTTTTTTTTTTAACGTGAAGAGGACTTAAAATACTGATGAAGATCAAAGATCACAGCCTTCAGTATGGGTTGCATATCAATGTAAAGAAAACAAAAATTCTCAAAACTGGACCAATAAGTAGCATCAAGATAAATGAAGGAAAAATTGAAGTTGTTAAAGACTTGATTTTGCTTGAATCAACCATCAACACTCATAGAAGCAGCAGTCAAGAAATCAAATGACGTATTGCATTAGGCAAATCTGCTGCGCCGGGCCTCTGTAGAGTGTTGAAGAGCAAAGATGTTAATTTTAAGACTAAGCCATGGTATTTTCAACAGCCTCATATACACGTGAAAGTTGGATGATGAATACGGAATACCATATGAAAATTGATACATTTGCTTTATGGTGTTGGAGGGAAATGTTAGAAGAACCATGAACTACCAAAAACAAACCAATCTGTGTTTGAAGAAGTACAGCCAGAAGGCTCCTTGGAAGCCAGGATGGTCTGAGTTCATCTCTCATACATTGGGTATTTTATCAGGAGGAACCAGTCCCTGGAGAAGGACATCATGCTTGGTAAAGTGAAGGGTCAGTGAAAAAGAGGAAGACTGCTTAATGAGATGGATTGGCACAATGGCAGCAGCAACATGAGCTCAGTTGTAACAAGGATTGTGAGGTTGGCCCAGGACCAGTGTTTCATTCTGCTGTACGTAAGGTTGCTCTGATTTGGAACGGACTCATCAGTACCCAACAACAACAATATGTATTCATTCAATACTATGTATGGACTCCTGCTGTGGCTGTAAGATAAGCATTGTACTGCAAACCCTGAGGCTGGCAGTTTAAACCCACCAGCTCTCCTAGGAAACACTGTACATGGTCTCTGTGAGTTGGAACTGACTAGATGGCACTTAACAACAACAACGACATGTACCAGACTCTAGACTCACTACTAGGAACTGAACAATACATAAGATTGTCTGTCCCTACCTGCATGAATCTTACTATGCAATAGGAGGACATATGTAAAACAATCAAGTATGATGTGTGAATGGGGAAAATACATGGAAGACTGGGAATCTGCAAGAGGCCTGAGCCAAGGGCAAAAGGTAAGGAAAGTCCTTCCTGAAGAAAGGTTACTTCAACTTACCACTAAAAGATACAAAGGAATTACCTGAATTAAAGAGGAAATCAGTGTTCTAGGAAGAGAAATAACATAGAAACCAGTTGCCTCTAATTCATGGCAAGAATGTTCCAGGCCATGAAGAGATTCAGTACATGTGGGACTAAGATAAGCAGCGGATAAAGAGTGGAGAACTTTGAAAGTCATATTAAGGACTGTGGACTTCATCCACAGAGCAATGACAAGACTTTAAAGAGTTCTAGGATTCCTGGTGTGGTGCTGTAAGATAAGCACTAGACTGCAAACCACAAGGTCAGCAGTTCAAACCCACCTCCTCATATAGGGTTGCTATGAGTCAGAGCCAATTCGATGGTACAAAGTTTTTGTTATATGATGTCCAGTTAGTTAGGACTCATTGTGACTCTATCCACAACACAACAAAACACTGCTTGATTCACACAATCGTTGGTATATTTGAGTCCATTGTTGTCCTCACTGTGTAAATGCATCTTGTTCAAGGTCTTCCTCTTTTTCATTGAAATCCCTCTCCAGAGACTGCTCCCTACTGATAACATGGCCAAAGTACATGAGACAAAGCCTTACCATCCTTATTTCTAAGCATCACTGTGGTTGGACTTCTCCCAAGATAGAGTTGTTCATCCCTCTGACAGTCCACAGTATATTCAATATTCTTTGCTAACAAATGCATCAATTCTTCTTTAGTTTTCCTTATTCGTTCTTGGGCTTTCAAATGTATATGAGGTCATTGAAAATACCATGGTTTGGATCAGACTCACCCTAGTCCTTGAAAGAACCTTTTTGCTTTCAAATAAGGTTTTTGTATCATATTTGTCCAATTCAATATGTCATTTGATTTCTTGACTGCTGCTTTCATGAGTGCTAATTGTGAATCAAGTAAAATGAAATTCATAAAAATTTAAATATTTTCGCCATTTATCATGATAATGTTTATTTGTCCAATTGTGAGGATTTTTATTTTGACTGAATGTCCCATTGTCAGTTTGTCACATTGTGGTGGCTTGCATATTTCTGTAATGCTGGAAGCTAAACCCATGGTAGAACATTCAGTGGGACTTCCAGACTAAGACAGTCTAGGAATAAGGAAGAGGCAGTCTACGTCTGAAAACTTAGCCACTGAAAACCTAATGAGTAGTCTTAAGTAAAGTCTTAAGTAAAGGAGCTCTGGTAGCGTAGTGGTTACGAATTGGGCTGTGAACCTTAAGGTCAGCGGTTCGAAACTACCAACCGCTCCGCGGGAGAAAGATGAGGCTTTCTACTCCCGTATAGATTTACACCCTCGGAAAACCCTGTACAGGGTCGCTATGGGTCGGAACCGACTCGATGGCACTTAACAACAACAACAAGTCTTAAGTAGAGATGAAATATAAGATTCATATTTAGAATAATCAAAACTTGGAGATGATACTGGAGAAGGGAGAAAGTGAGTATTGTCCTGGTTTAGACAAAAGAAATTGTGGCCAACTCTGTGAAACAGACATGGAGAGAAGTAAAAAGATTCTAGAGAAATTGAATGGAAAAATAAAGTGGAATAAACAATGTTTTGATGAGTCATTTAAAGCACTAATGAGGTAGAGAAAGGAATCAAATGTGATAAATAGGTTTTGGCTTAGGCAACTGCATGGCTTGATGTAGCTATTTCCTAAAGATTGTTGCTGTTGTTAATTTCCATCACCTACGGTAGAGAAGTTACTAACTCCATTTGGGGCACAGTGGTCCAAATACAACACTACTCTAATCTTGTATATACAGAAAGTACTCAGCTGTTGCTGTTGTTGTTGTTAAGTGCCATCAAGTCAATTCCTACTCATAGTGACCCTGTATAGGGTTTCCAAGGAACAGCTTGTGAGTTTGAACCATTGACCTTGTGGTTCAAACCGAACTTGCAATCCAGCACATTAATCAACACTGCCACAAGAGATACTGTACACTTTTTCTAGAACAAAAAGACAATATTTTATAAACATATGCAATTATAGTTTTTGGAAAGTATTGCTAACAATACTTTCCAATAGTGACTTTATATCCTACATATTGTAATTGTTTAATGTCTAAAAAGAACCAGGTCCTTTTTTAGACAAAAACAACAACAATAAAAATGCAATCATACACAAAAATCATTTCCATAAGTTAATTTTTATATCATGTGGTAGAAATTAAGAGTTGCCATTAATCACTCTGAATAGAAAATAAGTGAAATGAGAGTTTGACATGTTTTACAGGAACAGAATAACAATAGGCAGATCTTGACAACGTGAAAGTCCGTGTCCTTTTACTTCATCTAAGTTTATATTTCTTGGTTTATTGTTCATACAACCTGTAAGCTTGAGGTTCTGAGAGGCTTATCATAGGAAAAAAGGTCATAATTCTCAGTATTTATTTTGAAGAGGATTGGAATGATTTATTCCATAATATTATAAACATAGACACAAAGCCCTTCTCTCCTGAGATCCTTGATATTTTCCAAATCCCGTTCAAAGATGTTCATGGTATTTTCAAGCAGCATCATATTTATTAACCAATATGTTTAAAGGGAGAAGAAAGGACAATGCCATTATAAAGAAAAGCAAATAAAAATTTCACTTTCGGTTTTACATGTCAAAATTAGCTCCGGCATCTCATTTACTCCAAAACTACTCAAAGGCAGCGAGATAACAGCAGCAGCATTAGCAGAGGCTTTTTTAAAAAACAAAAAATCTCCACTATAAACTAGTCAGAACAAATGGTGCGCAACATCTAGAATAAAAGTGACAAGGAATTTCCATGATTGGGAAGAGTCAAACCACAGATAGCAATGCGATGTGTGTGCACTAGGAGGCAGAAGAAAGGCAGGTGGTTTTAACAAAAAACCTGAGAACTGGAGAACACTAGAAATGGAATTTCCTTCAGGTGTTTGTACCTGAAGGTGTAGTGCTATAGGATCAACACCAGAAAGCTGACCACAAGGTCTGCAGTTCAAACCCACCAGTTATTCTTCTGAAACCCTTCACAGGGTCACTGTGAGTCAGGACTGACTGGACAGCACTTAACTAACAACTTAGGAGTCCTGCATACTGCAAACAGTTAATGGACTCAGCTGCTAACTGAAAGGTTAGAGGTTCGTATCCTCCCAGATGAACCTCAAAAGAAAGACCTAAGATCTACTTCTATGAAATCAGCCATTGAAAACTCTATGGAGCACGGTTCTACTTTGACACACATGAAGTCTACATGAGCAAGAATCAACTCAAAGGTAACCAGTTTGATTTTGACCCATTGCCAGAGAGAATAGTCTACTCTCAGCATAAAAAGATCATCAGTCGAATATGGCAATAGCAGCCAATGCTGGGAAGGGGCTTTGCAGGCTTTAGGTCCTCTGCAAACTCTCAGTTTCTCAGATCAAAACATATTTAAAAATATAAAGTAGACTTTATCATTCTAAAAGCTAAAATTCACAATGAAGATATATTAGTTATCCATATGGATGCACCCCAGGGGAAATGAGTACATTTTACTTGGCTCCACCATCAACACTCATGGAAGCAGGAGTCAAGAATTAAAAGGATATGTTGAATTAAGCAAATCTGCTGCACAAGACCTCTTTAAAGTGTTCAAGAGCAAAGATATCAGTTTGAGGACTAATGTGTGCCTGACCCAAGCAATGTTATTTGCAATTGCCTCATAATGAATGTGGAAGTTGGACAATGACTAAGGAAGACCACAGAAGAATTGATGCATTTGAGTTGTGGTGTTCGAGAAGAATATTAAAAGTACCATGGACTGCCAGAAAAACAAACCAATCTGTGTTGGAAGAAGTACAACCAGAGGACTCCTTATAAATGAAAATGGCCAGACTTCATCTCTCATACTTCAGACATATTATCAGGAGGAACCAGTCCCTGAAGAAGGACATCATGCTTGGAAAAGTGGAGGGTCAACAAAAAAAAAGGAGGGAGACTCTCAACAAGATGGATTGACTCAGTGGCAGCAGCAATATACTCAAGCGTAGTAATGATTGTGAGGGTGGTTCAGGACCAGGCAGAGTTTCATTCTGCTGTACATAGAGTAGCTATGAGTTGGAATTGACTAAATGGCACCTAACAACAACACTTTCCCATCCTGTCTCAACTTTGTCTTTGGTAAATGTTGCCCTTTTGATTTTGAAAGATTGATCATTCCATGGTGAGCATACCTCACGAGTGTTGTCATTTCCCCTATACACCTATCTACTGCTTGGCTGAAAATTGCATACTCAAAATTATTGTTATGTTTGAGCCCATTGTTGCTGCTACTGTATCAAGTCATCTCATTGGTGTTCTTCCGCTTCTATACTGAATATTCACTATACCAAGCATGATATCCTTCTCCAGGGACTAGGCACTCCTAACAACATATCCAAAGAATGAGAGGTAAAGTTTCCGCCTCCTCAGTTCTAAGGAGCAATCTGGCTGCACTTCTTCTAACAACGATTTGTTTGTTCTTCTGGAAGTTCATGGTACATTTACTTTTTTTTTACTAACGCCTTAATTCAAATGTATCGGTTCTTCCACTGTCTTCCTTATTCATTGTCCAGCTTTCACAGTCACATCAGACAATCGAAAATAACATACTCTGGGTCAGGGGCACCTTAGTCCTCTAACTGACATCTTTGCACTTACATACTTTAAAGAGGTCTTGTGCAGCAGATTTGCCTACTGCAACACATCATTTAATCTCTTGACTGTTGCTTCTATGAGTGTTGATTGTGGATCTAAGCAAAATGAAGTGTTTGACAACTTCAATCTTTTTACCATTTATCAAGATGTTATTTATTGGTCCAGTTGTGAGGATTTTTGTTTTCTTTACATTGAGGTGCAATCCATACTGAAGGTTGTAGTCTTTGATCTTTACCAGTAAATATTCTGAATCTTCTTTGCTTCCAGCAAGCAAGTTTATATCATCAGCAGATTGTTAATCAGTCTTCCTTCAATTCTTATGTTAAATTCTTCTTTGTATAATCCAGCTTCTTAGATTATTTGCTCAGCATTAAGACTGAATAAGTATAATGACAAGATACAACCCTGGTGTCTACCTCTCCTGACTTTGAACCAGTCAGTATTCCCATGTTCTGTTTGAAGAACTGCTTCTTATTCTGTGTGTAGAGCCCATGTGAACACAATTAAATGTTTGGGCATATCCATTCTTCACAATGTTTACCATAGTTCGTTATGTTCTACACAGTCAACTGTATGCATACTGAATAAAGCATACATATAGTTAATATTCTTCCATACATATTCTAAAAACATTTGAGTCAATGTGATTGTTTTGCAACAGATCACAACTATAACGTTGCAAAACTAAGAGTCAGGGGGTGGGGTTTTACAGGTACAATAAGCTAGGGAAAAGGAAAGCACAGAAGGGATTTCTGACCTTCCTCTATATGTCTTTATGAAAAGCAGAAACCAACTGACTGAGTTCCTTAGGCCATTTTCATGAATCCCTATGAAGTTTTACTCTTCCTGAATGCAAACCATACCTTTCCACTCTCTCAGAATTGCCACATTAATGAACATGTCAAAACTGGGTCAAAACTATTTCAGGAACTCAAGGTGGCATTTAACATGAAGGCTCAAGGAACAAATCAAAGTGCTGACATCAGACCTTCAAATCTCAGTCCCTAAGACTCAGGATAAAGATGGATATCCTAAGCATTAGTGAGCTGAAATGGACTGGTTTGGGCCATTTTATATCATACAACCATAGGGTTTACTATGCTGAGAATGACAAATTCATGAGAAACAGTGTCACGTTCATTGTTAAAAAGAACAATTCAAGATCCATCTTGAAGTACAATGCTGTGACAGTATAATATCCATAAACATACAAAGAAGACCAAGTAGCATAGTGGGTTATGCATTGGGCTGCTAACCATAAAGCCAGCAGTTCAAATCCACCAAGTTATACACTGAAGAAAGATGAGGCTTTCTGCTCCCATAAAGATTTAGTCTGAGGATCTCTATTCAGAGTCACTATGACCTATAATCAACTCTACAACTCTGCACAAAGAAGACCAGTTACTATCACTATTATTCACATTTATGCACCAAGTACAAAAGCCAGTGATGATGAAATGGAAGAATTCTACCAACTTCTTCAGTCTGAAGTTGATCAAACATACAATCAATATGCATTAAAAATTGCTGATTGGAATGTGAAGATTGGAAACAAAGAGGAAGAATCAGTAGATAGACAATATGACCTTCGTAATAGAATGATGCTGGAGATCACATGATAAAATTTTTCAAGATCAATGACATATTAATTGCAAATCTCTTTTTTAAACAACATAAAACGTGACTATCCACATGGACTTCACCAGATGGAATACATAGGAATCCAATTGACTACATCTGTGGAAAGAGATTTCGTAACTGCTGCTTCCACGAGTGTTGATAGTTGATTCAAGAAGAATGAAGTCCTTGACAACTTCAATCTTTTCTCTGTTAATAAGAATGGTGTTTATTGGTCCAGTGGTAAGGATTTTTGTTTTCTTTACGTTGAGATGTAATCCATACCGAAGGCTGTGCGCTTTGATATTCATCAGTAAATCTTTTAAGTCCTCTTCACTTTAAGCAAGCAAAGTTATATCATCTGCATATTGCAGGTTGTTAATGAGTCTTCTTCCGATCCTGATGCCACATTTTTCTTCATATATTTGCTTCTCAGATTATTTGCTCAGCATACAGGTTGAATAAATATGGTGAAAGAATACAACTTTGTCACACACCTTTTTTAATTTTAAACCATTCAGTGTTCCCATGTTCTGTTCTAACAACTGCCTCTTGGTCCAAGTACAGATTCCTCACGAGCACAATTAAGTGTTCCAGAATAACTCAGACTTTGCAATGTTGTCCAATGCTTGTCATGATCCACATAGTCAATAAAGCATAAGTAAACGTCTTTCTGATATTCTCTGCTTTCAGCCAAGATCCATCAGACATCAACAATGATATCCCTCATTGCACGGCCTCTTCTGAATCTGGTTTGAACCTATTGCATTAGGCAAATCTACTGCACAAGACCTTTTTAAAGTGTTGAAGAGCAAAGATGTCAGCTTGAGGACTAAGGTCTGCCTGGCCCAAGCCATGGTATTTTCAATAACCTCACATACATGTGAAAGCTGGACAGTAAAAAAGAAAGTCAGTAGAAGAATTGATGCTTTTGAGTTATGTTGTTGGTGGAGAATATTGAAAGTGCCATGGGCTGCCAAAAGAACCAATAGATCCGTTTTGGAAGAAGTGCAGCCAGAGTGCTCCTTGGAGGCCAGGATGGCCAAACTTCTTCTGTGGGTCAGGACTGATTCTGAGACATTTAACAACAACAACACCAATGGGAAGAGATGGTGAAAAGCTTAACATCATAAGATAAAACAGGCCAGGGGCTGACTGTGGAACAGACCATCAATTGCTCGTATGCAAATTCAGGCAGAAGCTGAAGAAAATTAAAACAAATTTATGAGAGCCAAAGTATGACCTTAGATATATCCCATCTGAATTTAGAGACCACCTGAAGAACACATTTGTTGCATTACACACTAATGACTGAAGAGCAGAAGAGTTGTGGGATGAAATCAAGAGCATCATATAGGAAGAAAGCAAAGGTCATCAAAAAGACAGGGAAGAAAGAAAAGACCAAAATGGTGTGGCAGAAGAACTTCTGAAACTGGCTCTTGAGCACAGAGAAGCTAAAGTAAATGGAAGAAATGAGGAAATAAAAGAGCTGAACAGAACATTTCAAAGAGTAGCTCAAGAAGACAAAGTATTAAAATTAAATGTACAAAGACCTGGAGTTAGTAATACAAAAGGGAAAAACACACTCATATTTCTCAGACTGAAAGAACTGAAGAAAAAGGTGAAGCCTCTGTTTCAAAATTGAAGGATTCTAGTGTGGTTCTGTAAGACAAGCACTGAACTGCTAACCACAAGGTTGACAGTTCAAACCCACTAGCTGCTCCTCTGAACCCTTATATAGAGTCACTATGAGTCAGAACAGATCTGACAGCACTTAACAACAATAATGAGCAAAATATTAAATGATACAGAAAGCATCAAATGACTATGGAAGAAATAAAGTCACTGGTCCAAAACAAAATGGTCAGTGTTCAACCATTCAAATTACAGCATGTGATCAATAATCGATGGTACTATAGGAAGAAATCAAACAGCCCTGAAAACATTGGTGAAAAACAAGCCTCCAGGAATTAATGAATACAAATATAAACTTTCCAACAAACTGATGAAGCACTGGAAATGCTTACTCTTCTTGGCCAAAAACTTTGGAAAACAGCTACCTGTCCAACTGATTGGAAGAGATCTATATTTGCGCCCATTCCAAAGAGAGGTGACCCAACAGAATGTGATCACCAAGCAATATCATTAATATCACATTCAACTAAAATTTTGCTGAAGATAATTTAAAAAATGATTGCAATAGTACATAGATAGTAAACTACCAGAAACACAAGCCAGATTCAGCAGAGAACTTGGAACTTGGGATATCATTGCTGATGTCAGATGGATCTTGACTGGAAACAAAGGATACAGAAAGATGTTTACTTGTATTTTATTAACTGTACAAAGGCTTTTGATCATGTGGATCATGACAAAGAATGGATAACATTGCGAAGAATGAGTATTCAAGAACACTTAATTGGACTCATGAAGAACAGTCATTCAAACAGAACATGGGAATGTGGACTGATTTAATGTCAGAAAATGTGTGTGCCAGGGTTGTATCCTTTCACCATACATCTTCAATCTGCATGCTGAGCAAATAATCTGAGAAACTGGATGATATGAAGAATGTGGCATCTGGTCTGGAGGAAGTCTCATTAACAACCTGAGATTGCTTGCTGGTAGTAAAGAGGTCTTAACATATTTACTGATAAGATCAAAGACCATAGTCTTCAGTATGGATTGCACCTCAGTGTAAAGAAAGCAAAAATCCTCACAACTGAACCAATAAATACCACCATGATAAATGGAGAAAAGATTGAAGTTGTCAAAAATTTCATTTTGCTTGGATCCACAATCAACACTCATGGAAGCAGCCATCAAGAAATCAAATATGTTGCATTACGCAAATCTGCTGCAAAAGACCACTTCACACTGTCTTTATCACACTGTCTGGAGCACCCAAGGTGCTCCAGACCCAAGCCATTATATTTTCAATTGCGTCATATGCATGTGAAAGCTGGACAATGAATGAGGAAGACAGTAAAAGAATCAATGCATTTGAATTATGATGTTGGAGAAGCATATTAAAAGTACCATGGACTTCCAGAAAAACAAACAAATCTATTTTGGAAGAAGCACAGCCAAAATGCTCCTCAGAAACCAGGATGGCTTCTCATACTTTGGACAGATTATCAGGAGGGACTAGTCCCTGTAGAATGACATCAGGCTTGATAAAGTACAAAGTCAGAGAAAAAGAGGAAGACCCCCAACAAGATGGTTTGACGCAGTGACAGCAGCAATGGGTTGAAATGTAACAACAATTATGATGGTGGTGTGGTACTGGGCAGTGTTTCATTTGCTGTGGATAGGGTTGCTATGAGTCAGAACTGAACTCAAAGAAAAAGAGAAAACACACAAGCCTTGAGACCAAGTCACTAATTAAGGAAACACAATAAGACTTGCATTAGACTTTTCAATAGTAATGTTTATGCCACAAGACAGTGGAGTAACATTTATCTTACAAGAGGAAAGACAATGTGAAAAAGGATTTTATATTCAACCAAACAGATCTTCAATTTTAAAGCCATATGCAAACTTTTATGAATATGCAAAAAGTATTATTCTCAGATGCCCTTCCTGAGGAATCTACTAGAAAATTACTTCAGACAGCCAAATAAGTGAAGAGGAATTACTATAAGAATGAATGTTGAACAATGAATATATATTTATAGGTAAAACTAACACTAAGTGATGGATAACAAGGAGACAGCATAGAACAGGTGTTACATGATACAGCACAACTATAAATAATTACAATTAAATTTAAAAAAAAAAAACAATCCCTATAAATCAAGGCAAACATAAATAGATGAGCTTGTTATCAAGTTGGTGGTATTAGCACAGAAAGAGAAATTCTTTCAAGTGACTTTAAAATGCAGTAATGTGTACCCTAAAAACAAAGCAAAATGTCTTAAAACAGTTTTTAGTAACAGTATTGGTAATGTTATTCTGTAATTGTATCTTATATAGGAAAATTAGAAAAAATCTGTATGAAAATAAGACAAAATCAAAGACTTAAATTAAAACATTTGAATCCTAAAACTTTAATTGAAACTGTAAATATGAACTGAATGAATTGAAATAAATATGAATTGAAAGAATGAGCGATAATACCAAGATAGCAATTAGCATCCACAGTGTCCAGATTTCAGTCAATAAACACTGTTTTGCATGAAAAGATATCAGGACTTCTTGGAAAGATGGTTAATTCCAGGTTTAGGTAAGGTAATGTACAAGATGAGCCTAAAATATCTTGTGATGCCAAAATGAGAGTGAAACACTGTATCAAGAGAACTTAAAGAGTCTCCAACTCACCAATGATGGGACACTGACCACCAAAGGCATGTTAACTGCAGTGGATAGAAACACACCAAATATGTTTAGCTTCATTAGTAAAAATTATTCCAAAAAAAACCACCCCAACTCATTAGTTACATTTGGAGAATACTAGGGAATTGACTCATTGCAGATTTCCCCTGCTATCTGAAAGTGGAGCAAGTCTATGAAAATGTTCATAAGCCAAAATGGTGCAAAGTGAAGAATCAAGTGCCATTGCTGTAGATCTTTTGTAATAGCAGTGCCACACAGAGAAATTTTTTAATGTAGGGGATATTTGTGTTTGAAAATAAGGTGAAAACACAAGTCAAATATTTTTGTATTGTCTTAGTTATCTAGTGCTGTAATAATAGAAGTGCTTCAAGTAGATGACTTTAACAAACAGAAATTTATTCCTTCACAGTTTAACTCCCAGCTCCCCGCCCACCCCCCAAAAAACACCCACTAGCATTGAGTCAATTTCAACCTCACATTTTGTTGTTGCTGTTAGGTGACATCCAGTCAACACAGACTCATAGAGACTCTAGGCACAATGGAGTGAAATATTTCCTGGTCCTGCACACACCTCACACTCGTTGCTACATTTGAGCCCATTGGTATGGTCACTGTGCCAAACTGTCTTGTTGGGTATCTTTCTCTTTTTCTCCAACCATCCATTTTACCAAATGTGATATCCTTCTCAGATCCCTCCTGACAATATGTCCGAAGTATGAGAGATGAAGTCTGGCCATCCTGGTGATCAGGGAGCATTCCAGTTGTATTTCTTCCAACACAGATAGTTTCTTCTTTTGGCAGTCCATGATACTTTTTTTTTTTTTTTTATGTTTTATTGTGAATTATGTGATCGTTTACATGGGAGAACATTAGTTTTACATTCATTCTATCGTATATCATTTCCTTGCCATGGTT
>NW_006408655.1:211352-240180 GCF_000296735.1 Chrysochloris asiatica
AAGGTGCACCTTAGTCCTCAAACTGACATCTTTGCTCTTCAACACCTTAAAGAGGTGTTGTGTAGCAGATTTGCTAATGCGATAACATCATTTGATTTCTTAACTGCTGCTTCCATAAGTGTTGATGGTTGATCAGAGTAAAATGAAATTTTTGACAACTTCAATCTTTTCTCCATTTATAGGAATGATATTCACTAGGCCAGTTGTGAGGACTTTTGTTTTCATTGAGGTGCAACGCATACTGAAGGCTGTGGTCTTTGATATTCATCAAAAAGAGATGGTCAATGTTCCATCATTTGAAGAGAAAGCATATGCTCAAGAGCCAGTGATGCTGAAGGAACAAATCCAAGGTACATTAAAGGCATTGGCAAAGAACAAGCCTCTGGGAATTGATGGAAGACCAATTGAAATATTTCAACAAGCTGATACAGCACTGGAGGCACTCATTCATCTATGTCAATTGACTAGAAGAGATCCATATTTGTGCCCATTCCAAAGAGAGGTGACCCAATGGAATGCAGAAATCATTGGGCAATATGACTGATATCTGATGTAAATAAAAAACTTTTTCTAAAGATAATTTAAAAACGGCTGCTTCATACATTGACAGAGAACTTCCAGAGGTCCAAGACGAATTCAGAAGAGGACATGGAACAAGGGATATTATTGCTGATATCAGATGGATCTTGGCTGAAAACAGAGAATACCAAAAATGTTTACCTGTGCTTTATTGACTACACAAAGGCTTTTGATTGTGTGGATCTTGGCAATCTCATGGTTTAGAAGGCTAGAAATCTGAGTTCAAAATGCCAGCTCTAAGGGAAAGCTTTGTCTCTGATTTGGCTCATAGTTTAGGAGGAAGGTCTTTATCTCCTTTCCATATCTGTGGATCCATTGTTCCTTGGAAATCTCCAAGTGTCTTGATTTTCCTTTGGGTCAGCCCAGGAGCCCTGGGTCCAAAGGATGTGCTCCGCTGCTCCTGGTTCTTCTTTTTATGCTGGTAGTAGGTACCTATCTGCTTGCATCGCTCTCTTTTCATCTCTTGTAAGATAAAAGGTAATGCAGAGTACATCCTAGGGAAGCTCCCCTTACATTGGATCAGGGAAGTGAGCTGAGTAAGGGTGATGCATCCTGTTCTAATCACCTTTTAGCATGGCTGATGACATCATCGGGGATGATTCTGTCATTAAAATCTGCCAAACCACTGAGTATCATGGCCCCAACAGATTGACGCCTGTTTTATAGGAATGCAATTCAATCCTTTCTGGTCTGGACTGTACCTCAAAACAATAATTGATGAGAAAAAAATTAGAAAACGCTCTGACTCATAAATGATGAAAAGGTGGTAGAATATCATTACATTTGTAAGCCTTCCTGAAATAATAGATCCAGATTTGAGCACAGATCATTAATTGCTGCTACTGATATCACTAAGAGCCAAACAGACATATGTCCCTCTTGATAGAAACACAGTATTACTTATGAAGTATTACCATCAGAAAGCTGAACTTAAGTATGATCAAGACTCTAGATCACATTATCCAGTTTAGAGGTAATTTAAGAAAGAAAAACATGCTAAACCATTCTGTTGTTGGAGGCTATCAGAGTTGATTTTTGACTCATAGTAATCCATGTGACAGAGGAGAATCTTTAATGGGAGCAGACCACCACCAATCTTTTGGTTAGCAGCCAAGTGCTTAACTGGTACATTGCCAGGGCTTCTTTAAATCATGCTACAGTGATGTGACTAAGGAGCTCCAGTAGCAGAGTGGTTACAAGTAGGGCTGCTAACCTGAAGGTCAGCATTTCGAAACTACCAGCTGTTCCACAGGAGGAAGATGAGGCTTTTTGCTCCCATAAAGATTTACAGCCTCAGAAACCCTACACAGGGTCACTATGAGTTGGAACCGACTCCACGGCATACCACCACCACCACAGGAATGTGACTAGGAAATTTCAGAACATGAGAAACTTGACAAGACACAGTATTCTGGTTTCGCCAAGCAATAAGTGAAAATGATAAAAGACAGTTGGAGAGATGAGGAATCTTTTAAGCAATATATCAACAAACTTCAATGTATATATCGTTTTAGGCCTTAATTCAAGCAAATCAAATGTGAATTAAAAATGAGATTAATTTTATCACAAATTGAATAGCTGGTGTTAATAAATTAGTATAAATGTGTTTAGGTTTAATAATAGAATGGTGACTATAGTTTAAGTAAGATATTTTAGATGCATACTAAAACTTTTTTTTTTTTTTACAAAAAAATATAGGATGAGATTTTTTTCTAAACTTTGTCCCTTGGTTGCACAACTCAAAGAATATAATCAATGTCACTGAACTGTACATGTAGAAACTTGAGCTGCCATGTTTTTGATGTTTTGATTCTCAACAACAAAATTTTTTTAATTATTTTTTTTATGTTAAAGAAAAACAATTCAAGCAGAAAATCAATCATAATTCCACAAGTCTAATACAACTTTTTTTATATCACCTTAAACTTATATGCATATATTTTTCTAGATGTATAGTTAGTGTATGTATGTAAATTCTGTGTTCTACTTGTAAAATGTTGCATCATAGTCATCTTCCATATTACTATAATTTTCATTCTGAGCATTTTAATGCTTTCATTTTTATAAATTATTTTCTTAGTGGACAATTAAATTATTTCTTGCATTTGTCTGCCCAAATCAAAGTTCTAGGCTTTGTGCTGATAGTTTTTGTTGTTACTATTAAATTATTTTCTTAGAGTTTTTAAAAAAGAGCTTTGTTTCAAAATAACCCAGTAAAAGAGGAGATTCTGTGTGGTCCAAAATTGGACTTGATTCCCTCTAAACTATTACGAAAAAAAAAAAAGGAATAGTATGTAGAGGAACTAGTAATGGCAGCCATTAGGAAAACTGGAGCAAAGGAGAGCTTCAAACAAAGCTCAGTCATTTCAAATAAATGTGTTTTCAAAAGTAGATTGATATCCAACATTACATTTCATTATGACAAATTACAAATTACTAAACAACTGAAGTTATTGTTTCTTATATTGTTGTTATTGTTGCGAAGTGCTCTGGAGTCGGTTCTGACCCATAGCAACCCTGTATAGGGTTTTTGAGGAGCAGCTAGTGAGCTTGATCTGCAGATCTTGCAGTTCAAATGGCTTTGCAGTCTGGCACATTAACCCACAGCGCCACCAGGACTCCTATATAGGTTATCATAATTATTGGACACACAGATAATTAGTGTTTCTGGTTTGGATTTTTTGAATAATATGCAAATTATAAGCACAGTTTCAATAAAATACATATTCTGTGGGGGGGGAAATTGGACTTCAATGAGTATAGGTGGACCAAGACTGAGTTGGCTATTTGATTATGAGTATTTGCTTCCAACTGTTCTTAACTCAATTTTTACTCCTAAAAAAATGATGTTTATGGGTTATTATTGTGCTCTATGCAAGTTCTATTAACAGTTTTGATTTTCTTTTTAAGGTTGATAATTGTTAAAATTGAGTGATGAATGCAAGGGAGGTTATTATATTTAGTCTTTATACTTTTGTCTGTGTTGGACATTTTTTATAATAAAAAGTTAAGAAAACATATATGGACTTTTTTTTTTTTTTTCATTCTATCTTTATCGCAACCAGTCCATCTACAATGAGCATGTTAGATTAACTTCCCAGATTATTAAGTAGTTTGAAAATGAGCTCAAAGTTGAAAGGATAAATCATAAGTGTAACACATTTCCCTTGATGTTGTATATCATTTGTTGTGTATCATTTGTCAATGAATTTTAATAAACACTAGGTGGCACAGTGATTGCTTTAGCGTAAATAGGCAATGAGAAAATGGATTAACCCGCTGACATGAAAAACACCATTTATCAATGCTCTGACATAGTAACTTCACTTCTGAAATGATCCCATTATTTAATAGATGAAAATGTATCTTTTTTCATTTTGAAATTTCAATTCTGCCTCTGCATTGTAAAGTTGACCTAACCAGCGTAGTGGTTACGAATCGGGCTGCGAACCGCAAGGTCAGCAGTTCTAAACTACCAGCTGCTCCACGGGAGAAAGATGAGGCGTTCTGCTCCCGTAAAGATTAACAGCCTCGAAAACCCTGTGCAGGGTCGCTATGAGTTGGAACCGACTCCACGGCACATAACAACAACAACAACAACCATAATTTATTAAAAACCTCTATTTACATAAGAATTTTCATTCTTGCATTTGATCTTCTTTCTTAATATGACTGCATCCTGCCAGGAAGAAACTGAGATTCAATTTTGCATAGTTAAATAGGAGGAAGATTTTTTTGTTATTCTTCAAATTGGAGCGACACAAAGTGTTCCATATGCTGCAAAAAAAATTAATATGAAGTAGCCTTGAGCCTTTTCTCTAATATCTGCATATTACTTTCAACTTCTCATCCTCATATCATTAATTGATCCCAAATCTTGTTTTAGCTATCTTGATGTTCCTCTCAGCTGATTTCCTTCTTAGCTAAAATAATACATCATTCTATTTTTACAGTGCATGACTAATTTAGAGAACCACTGAGGTTTTAATTAGTGGATTATGATTAAAGTATTCACTTTCAAAATCTATTATTTTGGAGCAGGAAATCAACATGACACCCAGTGGTGGCATAGAAACAACAGTGGGTTTGTATGTAAGAAGATCTGCTCTACCACATGGTCACTTTATTTCTCTGAATCTGTTTTCCTTATTCAATCCTTTATTGAATAAACATTCATGCACCTACTAAATGACAGTCTTTGTGCTAAAGCAAGGGATTCAGCAGTGAATGAAATGTCACTCTCCCACAGATGTTGGAGATGAGAGTGGAAAGAGGTTTAAGAGTTACTGGGGTGACAGTGTGGGGCAGGAGTGTTTTGTGTAAAGATAAATTCAAAGGTTCTAAGAAAAGGAAAGGATACACAAAAGAAAAGCATGGTTCAGAATGAAGGAGGAAGATAAGAAAATACAGAGGCATATTTACTAAATGGAAGGGTTAAAAAAGATAACCTGTTAGATCCTTTATATAACTGAATGTTGTTGTTAAGAGCTGTCTATTCTGACTCATAGTGATCATGTTTCAGAGGAGCTGCTGGTGGGTTTGAACCACCCTACCTTGTGGTTAGTAGTCCATTGATTAGCCTACAGTCCCTCATGAGGACTCCGCATAATTAGGTGATGGTGGTAGTGTGCTGTAGAGTCGGTTCCGACTTACAGCTACCCTGTATAGGGTATCCAAGGCTGTAAATCTTTACAGGAGCAGAAAGCCTAACCGTTCTCTTGCGGAACGGCTGGTAGTTTCAAACAGCTGACCTAGAGGTTAGCAGCCTGACTCGTAGCCACTATGCTACCAGAATGTTGTTGTTACGTGCCGTGGAGTCCGTTCAGACTCATAGTGACCCTGTACAGGGTTTCTGAGGCTATAAATCTTTATGGGAACGGAAAGCTTCATCTTTCTCCCACGGAACAGCTGGTAGTTTCGAACTACTGACCTTGAGGTTCACAGCCTGATTCATAACCACTATGCTACCAGCTACCAGAATAGAAATTGTTGAATCAGAGAATCCTGACTTTACAATTTTATATCCTCATTTTCATATGCAAATTCTCCGCATCTCTAAACCTCAAGGTCCTTATCTGTAGAATAGCGAATATACATATATCAAGATATACTGTATGTTGTTGAGGGAGGATTATCCCAGAATAAAAAGGGTAAGAATGGTTGCACAACTCAAAGAATGTCGTCAGTGTCACTGAAATGTACATTGTGGTGGTGGGGATTAAGTTAAATAATCTCTTTTAAGTTTGTATGTGCTATACACTAAGCATTCTCTATATAATTGATAAACCAAACCAAACCAGTGGACTTCAGGTGAACTCTTACTCTAGTTGACCCCATGTGTGTCAGAGAAGAACAGTGCTCCAGAGGGATTTCAATGACTGATTTTTTGAAAGTAGATTTCAAGGCACCTCTGGGTGGAATTGAACCTCCAACCTTTTGACCAGTCGCTTCACCCAGAGTAGTGATAATGATTTTTCAGAGCTTATATTTTACCCTTATCAAAGAAGCACCCAAATCTATTATCTTGTTTTTCTTCCAAGAAAACTCCTATGAGAGATTTATGACCGCACTTACTATTCTGGCTCTACAAATAAAAAAATTCTAACTCAGTAAGGTAGCAGAGGAAATAAATGGCAGAATCTCATCTACTGTTCCCCTAACTTCTTTCTCATCACATAGTACTCTTTTGACTCTTTTGTGTCTCTTTGAGCAAATAAGGAACCTGAACACAGGCTGGTGGACTGGTACAGATTTGTTTATTTCAGCGCTCCAGGTTTCAGGTTTTCCTTTGGATTTTTTTTCCTATTATCCCAACATATCGATCTTATACAGAAGCTGTACCTCTCGTGCTAAACCTTCTTTCTGAAGTGTTAGGGTTATGAATGTCCTGTCAGTCAATGACCTGTTAGAATGAAGACCAATAAGTGTTTTTAATCATTTTTTATAGGCACCCTAGTCGCTTCTCTGTCATCCTTCCATTACTTGGGATTTGTGAACTAAAGCTTTCTTTACAAGCTATTTCTCAAGAAATCAGTAAAGCTTCCACTAGAAATTGCCTCAATTGGATGACGCCCCTCAAATAAAAAGCCACACTATCTTGGATGGTGAGCACATTTCCTCTTGAAATTACAAATAATCAGAAAAAATTAAAAAGTACCACAATAGTATGAAAAGGGGAATGCACTAAAGAATGGAAGACTGACACTAAGGAATACATTGCAATAATTTTCTGAACTTTTAAACACTTTAGAGCTGACCTCACTACTATTCAGAAATGATCAAATAAAAAATTCCTCTCCTCTGCTGCTGGGTATGTAAATAAAATAACTCCAAAATTATTTCCTCCCAGGTAAAACTCTTAGTTAGTCCAGGAGGAGAAACAAGTTCATCTTGATAGTAATATGAAGTAGACATTTAATTTATTGGTTTACATTAATCCTATTAAGAAAATATGTCTTATGCTATGAATCTAAAATTTGGTTGGGTGTTAAGTTTTTAGTATGACTAACTTGAAAGATTAGATAGGAACCTTAAGGGGCAGCAGATTTAGGTTAATGATAGAGGAACAACTCAGAAAAGAGGGGTGAGAATGGGTGCTCCACTTGAAGACTAAACAATGTCACTGAATTGTATATATTGAAATTTGAATTTGTGTATGGTTTTGCTCTGTATTTTCTCAGCAATGCCAACAAAAATAAATTATTAAAAACAATTTTAATATAGTTAAAGATTTTTCTCTCATATTAAATTCAATGTGTGGATTTCCCCTAGAGAGGAAATCCAATTTTGTAAGGATTGGGAAGGTATTCTTTCATTCAAAGATGAAATTTTAGACTTAACCAGCTGGGATGATTGTGATGTGGAGTTATTCTGCTGTTGCAAGCCAATGAATACCAAGAGAGTCAATAAATAATCTTCCAACAGCCTCTGGTGAGAAAATATCTTGCCAGTACCTTGTATACGAACTTCAGCCTCCAGAACTGAGAAAGAATAAATTTCTGTTCTTAGAAGCCACCCACTTGTGACATTTTGTTACAGTAGCCCCAAGAAAAAAATACCTTTGGGCTGTGGTCATTTGTGTACTTGTGGCAGCCCTTAATTCCTGAACAGTCTCACCTCACCTCCCTATAGTATTACACCATGCTCCTGCACATAGCCCGTAGGAATCTAGCAAAAGTAGAATTGAATTCTCCTTCCTCAACCTAAAAGAATTTTATATACCAGAAAAGTAATGCTTAGCAATCCTTTGAAGTCTTTGAAGGAAGATCTAAACAATATACTGTATACTGCAAATTGTGGCTCTCAAACTCCTAAACTTTTAATACAAGCTATAAATTTAGACATCAAAAAGAGAATGTGGATTACATTTTTGGTTGTATGCTGATGATTTGGATTGTTTTTATGATAGAGAAATCTATCAAGAGACTCAGAATACAGCATGCTGCAGAATCACTACTACTCAGTATAGGATTGCCAAAGGTCTTATTTTAAGTATATTTCCCTGAAAATAATCCATGGTCATTTGCCTTCAACAACTATATTGGAGAAACTTAGAGGTTTAGTGAAAGAAAAAAAAAAAAAAAAAGAAAAAAAAGACAGAAGCAAGAAGGAGTGAATCCTGGTTTTTAAAATATCATTCAGGCAGAGATTCCCAAAATAGAAATAGAAGCACAACACTTAGTTTTGTGAGTTTCTTCTATGTGCCTTGGAGTGACATCTTACTATGAAGATGTATTTTCCACCTAGGATACTATCATTAACAGGGTTCTATGCTACAAGTCAAGGAGCTCTGGTAGCGTAGTGGTTACGAATCGGGCTGCGAACCTTAAGGTCAGCGGTTCAAAACTACCAGCCGCTCCGCGAGAGAAAGATGAGGCTTTCTACTCCCGTAAAGATTTACACCCTCAGAAACCCTGTACAGGGTAGCTATGGGTCAGAACCAACTCAACGGCACTTAACAACAACAATGCTACAAGTCAATCAATGAAACCAACATGTCCTTTGCATTTTTAATCATTACAAGTGCACTCATCATAGAAGGTCTGTGATTATTAATTAAATTGTGTACCTCCACAACAAATATGTGTTAAATTACTCATACCTGTGATCCTGTATGAAAACAGGGTTTCTCTTTTGTCATGTTAATGTAACCATAGTAGTGTAGGGCGAATCTTAAAACAAATCACTTCTGAGTTATAAGTAGACCAGAACTTATAGTTCTAAGTTATAAGAATTAGTTCTAAGTTGTAAGTTCTTAGTTAGAACTTATAACTTATAAGTAATAAGAAGTTCTAAGTTAATTAGTTCTAAGTTATAAGAAGATCAAGCAGTTTATAGACAGTTCACAGGCTAGAGCAAAGTACAAGTTAGTGACATAATTAAGCTAAAATAAAGGAAGCAAATTTAGGCAAATAGTAAACAGTGGGAAAGTAAGAAACCAGTAATGAGATAAATGCATAAAATCCATTCCACAAATACATAGTAATAAAATCTAAGTAATATGGGAAACTCTTATACTAATCACACAAAAAACAAAGAAGCAGATCATAATAGGCACAGGGGGAAGACAGACACCAAGGAAAACCAAGAAATGTCAGAAGTCACTAGAAATTAAGAACAAGGCTCACAGAAAGAATCAACATGGCAAGATTCTGATTTGGGCTTTTGTACCCTTTGTACAGAACTGTGATAAAATAAGCTTCTGTTATTTACAAGCCACCCATTTCTGGTGTATTTCTGTTATGGCAGCACTAGGTAACTGTGACACCTATGAACTTAAATAATATTTAAATGTTCAAAAACTGGTGATGCATATCATCTATGAGTTTGTGTATAAAACGAGAACAGAAATTTAGTACCTAGCAGTGCAATACTATGACACGAAAAGACCTAAAATATAAGGCATTGACTTGGACATTGTTGACGGACAGCAGCTGAATGAACTATGAAGAGACTGTTACTGGAAGCCTGGTAAGGCTCAAGGAGACCATTGCTGAAGGATAAAAGAAGAATGTTGTAAAAAGAAAGAAGAAACAGTATTCTTAGTACATAATGATAGAAAGTTTGCTTAGATGTTGTTGTTGTTATGTGCCGTGGAGTCAGTTCCATCTCATAACGACCCTGTACAGGGTTTCCAAGGTTGTAAATCTTTACGGGAGCAGAAAGCCTCATCTTTCTCCCATGGAAGAGCTGGTGGTTTCGAACTGTCGACCTTGAGGTTCACAGCCTGATTGTAACCACTACGCTACCAGACATCCTTTAGATAGTCACATGTAAAATGTAAAACACAGGAAAGAACCTTAGAATTTAATAATCTAGCTAAGCAGTTTTCTAAGTAGAAAACTAAAAGAGCCAACTAGTTCCTTCTTGCTTCCTATGATAAAACGTTTAAGTACAAAAAAAATTAAAGAAGAAAAAAAAAACTAGTTAGAAAACAAAAATTTGAAAAATTTGAAGAACTAAAATTGAAAAAAAAAAAGGAACTCTGGTAGCATAGTGATTGTGAATTGTGCTGCTAACCTCAAGGTCAGCAGTTCAAAACTACCCCCTGTTCCACAGGAGAAAGATGAGGCTTTCTGCTCCCGTAAAGATTTACAGCCTCTGAAGCCCATACAGAGTCGCTAGAAGTTGGAACCAACTCCATGGCACATAACCACCACCACCACCTTAATGATTAAAAAAAACCTAGTCAGAAAACAGAATTTTGAAAAACTGTAATGGATCTTGACAAGCTATGGACAACATGGCTAAGTATGAGCATTCCAGAACACTTAATTGTGCTCATGTGAAAATTGTACATAGAACAAGAGGCAGTTGTTTGAACAGAACAAGGGAACACTAAATGTTTTTAAATTAGGAAAGGTGTGTGCCAGGGTTGTATTCTTTCACCATACTTATTCAATTTGTATGCTGAGCACATAATTAGAAAACCTGGATTATATGAAGAAAAACATGGCATCAGGACTGAAGGAAGACTCATTAACAACCTGTGATATGCAGATGATACAATCTTGCTTGCTGAAAGTGATGAGGACTTAAAATACTTACTGATAAAGATCAAAGACCACAGTCTTTGATATGGGTTGCACCTCAATATAATGGGACAGAGACAGTGCAAAATATAAGGAGGTCTTTGGATCTCCAGCTACTGTGGCCAGCAATCAGAATACATGTATTTGGTTGCAAACATAGGCAATTTGTATGAAAAAGGAAAGATGACTCAGAGAGTAGACAAGAGCTCAGAGAGCAGAGTTTAAAACCACAAATAGAGAACAACTGTCAAGGAGCAGAAATGAGTTCTATACAAGCATATAGTAACACATGTTCAACTGGATTTCAGAGTTGCTATGGACCACTGACTCCTGTGTACTGAACATTCTCTACCTTTTTGAACCAGAGTGTACATAGTAATTATCCTGTACCACCATTCAGTGAGTAGTATGTTGAGCTTTGGAGATGCAGATAATTTGTTCTTTAACAGGTCAACAGAAGCCATACTTAAAGAGCTAAAGATACCTGAATGATTATCCACACACAAACTTGATTTTGGTGATGTGATGCTGGAATTTAAGCCTAAACCTAATATAATTATTGCTGGTAGTGTAGTGGGTTACTCTCTGGGCTGCTAACAACCACAAGGTCAGTTCCAACCCACCAGTTATGTTGCAGGAGAAAGATGAGGCTTTCTGCTTCTATAAAGAGTTACAGCCTGGGTAGTCCTATATAGGGTCACTGAGTCTGAACAACCTGACAGGAGCAGCAGCGGCAGCAGGATCATTATAAATGGGAATCTTGGGAACAGACAAGTGGATTTTGCATGAGTATAGACTGTGGAGGTTTGAAAACTTACTTGCAAATTTTTTTGACACCTTCCTTTCAAACTACAGGGGCTATGTACCCTCTCTGTGATTATGGGGCAGACTTGCAATTCACTTGTACCCAGTGGAAGGCAGTGGAAATGTTGTGTGAAAACTGAGGCTATTCATAAAATTGAATGCAGTTTCCTCCTTTTTAGATAAATGATTCATGCCTGGAGGTCTGACTACCCTGAGATGAGCATACTATGAGGAAGTAAGATCACATAGAGGAGCTAAATGTGGGATCTCCAATAAATAGACTCAGCTGAGGACCTAGACAACAGCTAGCAACACATAGGTGAAGAAGAATGCCTCCGGGTGATTCTAGACCACAGATCTCTAAGATGTCACAACTCAGACCTTAGCCTTCATGAATCATATACAAGTCATTTCATCTGTGTCCTGTCTAAATTCTTGGCACAAAGAATCTGAGAATACAATAAAAGGTGGTTTCAGGTTGCCAAATTTTGTTGTAATTTGTTATATAGCTACTGGATCAATCCAAAGATTATTGTAAGGATTAAATGAGATTTATAGATAAAGCAACATGCGTGGTATTTGGCAAAATAAACACTCAATAAATGAAATTTATCAAGGACTAAGCTCTGGTAGCATAGTGGTTATGAGTCGAGCTGCTAATCTCAAGGACAGCAGTTCAAAGCTATCAGCCGTTCCACTGGAGAAAGATGAGGCTTTCTGCTCCCATAAACATTTACAGCCTCGGAAACCCTATGCGGGGTCACTAGGAGTCAGAACCGACTCCACAGCACACTACCATCAACAACTCTTTCACTTACTTGACTTTGCTCAAAATATTAATCATATTTCTAGGGTATGTTGTTAGGTGACGGTGAGTTGATACCGACCCAGAGTGACTTTATTCACAACAGAAGAAATCACTGCCCATCCCTGCACCAATCTCACAATCCTTTGATTTCTTGACTGCTCCTTCCATGACTGTTGATGGTTGATCCAAGCAAAATGAAGACTTTGACAACTTTAATCTTTTCTCCATTCATCTGGATGTTATTTATTGGTCCGCTAGTGAGGATTTTTGTTTTCTTTACATTGAGGTGTGGTCTTTGATCTTCATCAGTATTTAAATCCTCTTCACTTTCAGCAAACAAGGTTGTATCATCTGCAAATGGCAGGTTATTCATGAGTCTTCCTCCAATTCTAATGCCCCAGTCTTCTATGTATGATCTAGCATCTTGGATTATGTGCACAGGATTCAGACTGAATAAGTTTAGTCTAAGAATACAGCCCTGGCACACACTTTTTCTAATGTTAAACTATTCACTGTTCCCTTGTTCTGTTCAAATGACTACCTCTTCGTCTACATACAGGTTCCTCATGAGCACAATGATGTGTTCTGGAAAACACAAGCTCGACAGTTAAAACCACCAACTGCTCCTTGGAAACCCTAAACAGGGTTGCTATGAGTAGCAAGCAACTCAGTGACACCTAACAACAACAACAATAGTAGTCTTAGGTGAAAGGCAGGAGTTAAATAAGTCATCCAATCTTAATTGATATCCTGTCCACCATGCCCACCATGTCCACCATGAGTGACCTGGCATTTAAAATATTGGTGGTGTGGAATCACCACCGTACAACAAACTGACATACTATGTTATGTAAGAGTTATGTATGTGGCTATGTTATGTAAGAGTTGCCTAATATATATTTGTTTAGTTGAAGTGATTACAGACTGAATAGATACAGAAATCACAACCTCATTTTACTGAAAAGATTTATCACTAACCTGTGAGGAATATATATATTTTAATGCTATTAAAAGGAGCTGAATTCTTGCTGTTTCAGTCTATCACATTCTAAAATTTATCTTAGGAAGAAATTAATTCATATTGGGTAGTTTATTTAACTCCTGCCTTTTAAGCTAAGATGGCTGTTGTTAAGTGCCATTGACTTGGTTCCTACACATAGCAATCCTGTATAGGATTTCAGTGGAGCTGCTGGTGGGTTTGAACTGCTGACCTTGTGGTTAGCACTCCAATGCTTATTGAACAGTGCCACATTAGGATCCCAGCTAATTCTAGGGTAACAAAATTGTAAATCTGTGAATGCAGTGAATAAAAGTCAATTTAGAAAATAAGGGATCTTGGCTTACAAAGTGGAACATGGAGATTACAGTCGTCCACATCTGTTCCAAGCTTCATTCCAACTCTGACTGAATGGGGATTACTGCCTCCTCATCTGTTCTTCCAGACGCTCAACCCCTCTCACGATTTATACTCGTTACTGTCATCAGCTAACCCGCTACTACAACTTACTACAAATGATTTTTAGACTTAAAGCATTTTTTATTTTTTCTGGAGACAAAGTCAATAACTAGAATTTTGGTGGTGCCGTAGGGTAAGTACTGGACTGCTAACCACAAGGTTGGCAGTTCAAACTCCTCAGGAGAAAAATGAGGTTTTCTGCTCCTGTAAAGAGTTACAGTCATAGAAACCCCTTACAGGGTCACTATGATGTGGAATCAACTCTATAGCGCTGGTTGTTTTGTTTTGTTTTTTTTGATGACTGATTTGATTTTGATTGTGAAGTGCCGTCGAGTCGATTCCGACCCATAGCGACCCTGTACAGGGTTTCCGAGGGTGTAAATCTTTACGGGAGTAGAAAGCCTCATCTTTCTCCCGCGGAGCGGCTGGTAGTTTCAAACTGCTGACCTTAAGGTTCGCAGCCCGATTCGTAACCACTACGCTACCAGAGCTCCTTGTTTGATGACTAGGAAGTAAGAAACACTTCAAATTGTAAAATTACGTTGAGTTAAAACTCTCCCTAAATCTCACATATTTTCACAGTTGGTGCGAAAGACAAAACCATATTGATCAGTGAGCAATGCATGTTGTTGTTGGTGTTCAGTGCCGTTGAGTCAATTCCCATTAATAACAGCACTGCATAGGGCTTCCAAGGAGCAGCTGGGGGGTTTGAACTACCAGTCCTGTGATTAACTGTCCAATGCTTATCCTACAGTGCCACACCAGGACTCCTAATATTTGGAGCCCTCATTCTTTAATGGGTGAGACTTAGTGACAGATGTTATTGTTGTTAAGTGCCATCTAATCAGTTCTGATTCACAGGGACAAAATGTACAACACAGTGAAACTGCCTGGTCCTGCGTCATTTCTAGCTGTGTTCGAGCTCACTGGTGAAAAAAATATAACCCTAGCACACACCTTTTCTGATTTTAAAATCATTCAGTATCCCCTTGTTCTGTTTTAACAACAGCCTCTTGGTCTACCTACAGGTTCCTCACGAGCACAATTAAATGTTCTGGAACACTCCTTCATTGCCATTTATCCGTAGCTTGTCATGAGCCTCACAATCGAAAGCCATTGCATAGTCAATAAAACACAGTGAAAATCTTTCTGGTATTTTCTGCTTTCAGCCAACATCCACCTGATGTCAGCAAGTCCTATTCTGGATCCAACTGGAATTCCTGGCAGTTCCCTGTCGATGCACTGCTGCAGCCATTTAAAAACTAACTTCAGAATCATTCTATTTGATTGTGATATTAATGATATTGTTCAATGGTTTCCGCATTCTGTTGGGTTGCCTCTCTTTGGAATAGGCATAAATATGAATCTCTTCCTATTAGTCGACCAGGTAGCTACCTTCCAGATTTCGTGGTATAGATTAATAAGAGTCTCCATAACTGCATCAGTTTGTTGAAAGATTTCTATTTGTATTCCATCAATTCCTGGAGCCTTGTTTTTTGCCAATACCTTCAGAGCTCCTTGGACTTTTTCATTCAGTACCATAGGTACTTAAGCAAGAAGTGGTTGAACATCGACCATTTCTTTTTAGTACAATGACCCTGTATATAGATTGCCCCATCTACTTTTGTTGTTTTCTGCATCATTCAATATTTCCCCCCCAAAGAATCCTTCAATATTATAGCCTAAGGCTTGAATTTTTCTTCAGTTGTTTCAGCTTGAGAATGCTGGGTGTCTTCTTCCCTTTTGATTTTCTAACTCAGGTCTTTGAACATTTCATTATAATATTTGATTTTGTCTTCTCAAGTGCTCTTTGAAATTTTCTGTTCAGCTCCTTGACTTCCTCATTTCTTCCATTTGCTTTAGCATTTTTACACTGGAAAGCAAGTTTCAGAGTCTTTTCAGACAACCAATTTGGTCTTTTATTTCTTTTCTCTCTTCTTAATGACCTTTTGCTTTCTTCCTATATGATGTTCTTAATATCATCCCACAGCTTTTCTGGTGTTTGATCCTTAGTGTTTAAATGCATCAAATGTTCAAGATCATATGTAGCCTGAACTTGCATAGGAGCAATTGATGGTCTGTTCCACAGTCTGCCCCTGGCTTTGTTTTGGCTAATGATATTAAGCACTTGCACTGTCTCTTTCCACAGATGTAGTCAACTTGATTCCTGTGTATTCTATCTGGTGAGGTACAGTCTTGCCTTTTATGTTGTTTACAAAAAGGTATTTGCAATAAATAATTAATTGGTTTTGCAAAATTCTTTCTCATTCAATATTCAGCATCATTTCTATCACCAATGCCATATTTTACAACTGTTGATCCTTCCTCTTTGTTTCTGACCTTCATATTCCAATCACCAGTAATCATCAATGCATCTTGATTGCATGTTTGATAATTTTCAGACCGAAGAAGTTGGTAGGATTCTTCAATTTCATCATCACTGGCTTTCATGGTTGGTGTGTAAACTTGAATAACAGTGGTATTAACTGGTCTTCTTTGTAGGTGTATGGATATTGTCCTATCACAGACAGCATTGTACTTCAGGATAGATCTTGAAGTGATCTGAAAATAAATGTGACACAAGTCCTCTTCAATTTGTTATTCCTGGCATAGTAAATAAAGCATATGCCAGAAATAACATATTCAAAAAATTCAACACCAATCCATTTCAGATTCAAAAATTTCAACACCAATCCATTTCAGCTTACTAAAGCTTATATGTCAATCTTTATGCATTTAATTTCATTTTTGACAGCTACCAATTTTCCTAGATTCGTACTTTGTTCTATGATCTCATTACTAATGGATGTTTGCATTTTGAATTGTGCCCCATCAGCAAGCAAATGAAAGACACAAAAGCTTTGCTCCATTCACTTCATCACAATTCACTCTACTTTGAGTAGGCAGCTCTTCCCTAATTGTATTTTGAATGCCTTCCAACATGAGGCGCTCATTTTCGGGCACTATATCTGACAACATGCTGCTATTATTCATGATGTTTTAATCTTCCAGAACCATATCTGACAATGTTCTGCTGCTATTCATGAGGTTTCTAGTGGCTAAATTTTCAAAAGCAGTCTGCTTCTTCTTCCTAGTCTGTCTTAGTCCGGAAGCTCCTATGAAACCATGGGTGAACCTGCTGGTATTTACAACGCCAGTAGTATTGCTTTCAGCAACACAGCAACATAAAAGCCACCACAGTATGACAAACTGCCAGAGGAGTGGTGGTTCTAAATCATATTGGGCCTAAAGGACTGAGTAGAACTGCCTGACAGGATTTCCAAGTCTGTAAATCTTTACAAAACAGACTGCCATATCTTTTTCTAGCATAGTGGGTGGTGAGTTCAAACCGTCAACCTTTTGGCTAGCAGCTGAGTGCTTTAAACGTTGTGACATCAAATCCTTACTTGGATAAATTTTTTTAAACTAACTCAAGTAGCAACATCACATTTTGGTGCCCATGTTGTACAGCTAAAACATGGTCTTCATGTCATTTCCATTTGGAAATGTACCTGGAATTTTGTACTTCTTGACTAAGCTTCTGCCTTGTCACTGCTAATCAATTACTTAGAAAATTTTGGGTTCATTCTTAGCCACCTGTGTAGTGGTTGGAAACCTTGCTAGCTATGAAAGACTTCCCTTACTCTGAGGGTCTTTCATTAGAGCTCCAAAAATAACTTGTATGAGTGCTCTCTCTCACCAAGTCAGGCTTCTGTTTTGAAGCAGCCTAATACTTTGCCGGAGTCCTGGTGTGGCACTGTGGGTTAATGCGCCAAACTGCAAAGTCATTCAAACTGCAAGGTTGACAGTTCAAGCTCACCAGCTGCTCCTTGGAAACCCTATCCAGGGTCGCTATGGGTCAGAACCAACTCAATGGCACTTAACAACAACAACAATACTTTGCCAGATTCTTGGGTGGCACAAACAACTAGACACTTGTCTACTAATGGTTTGAACCCAGCTAATGGTGCCTCAAAATACAGGTCTGGCTTTCTTCTCCCAAAAGATCACAACATTGAAAACCCTATGGAATGGTTCTACTCTGTACAAATGGGGTCACCTTGAGTTGAATTGACATGACAGCAACTAACAAAAACAACGCTTTGCCAGACCCCCAGTGATTATCTCGTCTACTGCTTTACTGAATACTATATTCTGCCTCCACCTAAAATTTCCCTAGCTCCATTCCAGTGGATATTAGTTTTGTTCTAGATAAGTAAATCATGTCCAGTCACATTGACAGAAATAATAGCAATGTGAGGATAAAAACCTTTTTAAGTTCTTTAGATGGTTCCATTGTATGGTTATAACATGATACTTTAAAGATGCAAATTACTTTACCCCTTGAACTTGAGTTTAGAGAAGCAGAAAGAGGTTTCAAAATATCTGTTAGATGAGGTGAGAGGACATAGCGTTCAGTTATCTGAATAATGATTTCTCTGTAGAGAAAAGGGCAAGCAGTAAATAATTTCATTTCATTTAATACTAAAGATACAGAAAATGTGTCTTTTTAATTTATCTCTAAAACACTGCCCAAATGTTTTCTTGACTCTAGGGGGAAAATTTTTAATAGAACAACAGCACACACAAAAAAAGAAAAGCCTCCCACAAAAAGGAGGGTAATAAAAGAGGAGGAGTATTTTTCACCAGAATACTGATTTCATGATGTTTTATTTTTAATTCAAGAGGTACTCCCTAAGGAGATGAGGGGTTGGGGAACAAGAGTAAACTGTTAGATCCATAGTCATTTTCCATTGTGAAAAATTCTGGGAGATAATGAAACAGAAACGCTTGACAGGTCTCCCCAAGGACGGGACCAACAAGCTGTTTCAAGTGGCAGATCCAGAACACAAGTCTACATTTCTCAAATTTCTTGCCCTCTAAAATTCCAGGAAAAGAAGGCTAATTTTAAACTAGCCAACTGCAACTTCCTGTTATATATGCCTCTTACAAATGACAAGAAGAGTCTCAAATTATGACAAGATAACTTGAATAGCAACAACCATTTTCCAGGTAATCATAGAGATTTGGTAGGTAAATATTATCTTAAGATGTTTAAACTTTTTTGTTGTTTTAAATAATTAATTAGACTTTTAAGTACAAAACCAAATCCAAGCCCACTGCCAAGTCAATCCCAACTCATAGCAATATATGACCTATATATGGTTCCCAAAGCTATACATCACTACAGAAACAGCCTCACCTTTCTCCTGCAGGGTGTCTATTGGGTTGGAACTCCTGAACTTGCTGTTAGTGGCCCAATGCCTAGCCCACAGCAACACCAAGTCTCCTTAGTACTAAAGGTATTTTGAAATGGTTACTAAGGGCGTTGGTACTACCAGTGTTGTTACACAAGAGGTACCTCTGCTATTGTATCCAATGTTGCTGTTAAATGACGTTCAGTTGGTATCGACTCATAACAACCCTATGCACAACAGAATGAAACAGTGCCAGTCCTATACCAATTTCACAATTGTTGCTATGTTTGAGCCTATTGCTGTTGTTACTGTGCCTCCATCATTGGAGGACTTCTTTTTTTACTACAACCCTCCACTTTACCAAACATGATAGCCTTCTCCAGAAACTGGTCCCTCCTGATAATATGTCCAAAGAGATGAAGTCTGGCCATCCTGGTTTCCAAGGAGCATTCTGACTGTACTTCTTCTGACACACATTGGTTTGTTTTTTTTTAGCAGTCCATGGTACTTTTAATATTCTATGCCAACACCATACTAAAATGCAGCAGTTCTTCTATAGTCTTCCTTATTCACTGTCCAACTTTCACATACATATGAGGTTATTGAAAATATCATGACTTCTGTCAGACACACTTTAATCCTCCAACTGACATCTTTGCTTTTCAACACTTTAAAGAGGTCTTATACAGCAGATTTGCTATGCAATATGTTTTCTGATTTCCTGACTGCTGCATCCCTGGGTGCTGATGATTGATCTGAAGAACATGAAGTCTTTGACAACTTCAATCTTTTCTCCATTTATATGAATGTTGTTTATTGGTCTAGTGGTGAGGATTTTTGTTTTCTTTACTTGAGGTGCAACCCATATTGAAGGCTGTGGTCTTTGATCTTCATCATTAAGTATTTTAAGTCCTCTTCAACTTTCAGTAAGCAAGGTTGTATCATCTGCATATCGCAGTTTGTTAATGAGTTTTCCTCCAATCTTGATGTCACATTTTTCTTCATATAATCCAGGTTTTTGGATTACATACTCAGCATGCTGATTAAATAAATATGGTGAAAGATCACAACCTTGGTGCACACCTTTCCTAATTTAAAATCATTCAGTGTTTCCTTGTTCTGTTCAAACAACTGCCGCTTGGTCTACGTACAGGTTTCTCATGAGGACAATCAAGTGTTCTGGAACACTCATTCTCCGCAATGTTGTTCATAGTTTGTCATGATCCACATAATTGACAGTCTTTACATAATAAAGCACAGGTAAACATCTTTCTAGTATTCTCTGTTTCACCCAAGATTTGTCTGAGGTCAGCAATGATATCCTTTATTCCACGTCCTCTTCTGAATCCAGCTTGAACCTCTGGAATTTCTCTGTCAATGTTTGATTGCAGTCATTTTCATATTATCTTTAGTAAAACTTTACTCACATGAGATATCATTGATAGTGTCCAATGATTTCTGCATTCTGTTGAGTCACCTCTCTTTGGAATGGGCACAAATATGGATCTCTTCCAGTCAGTTGGCTAGGTAGTTTTCTTCCAAATTTCTTGGCATAGATGCATGAGTGTCACCAATGCTTCATCAGTTTGTTGAAAGATTTAAATTTGTATTCCACCAATTCCCACAGCCTTGTTTTTTGCCAATGCCTTCAATGTACTTTGGACTTCTTCCTTCAGTATCATTGGCTCTTGATCATATGCTTCCTCTTGAAATGGTTAGACACCAACTATTTCTGTTTGTTACAGTGACTCTGTGTATTCTTTCCATCTTATTCTGATGCTTTCTGCATCATTCAAAATTTTGTCCTTAGAATCCTTCAATATTTCAAGTAGAAGCTTTAATTTTTTCTTCAGTTGCCTCAGTGTAAGTAATGTTGAGCGTGTTCTTCCCTCTCTGTTTTCTAACTCCAGGTTTTTGCTTTTTTATATTATTTCACTTTGTCTTCTTGTACTGCTCTTTGAAATTTTCTATTTAGCTCTTTTACCTTCTCGTTTCTTCCATTTGCTCTAGCATCTCTACATTGGAGAGCAAGTTTGAGAGTCTCTTCTGACATCCATATTGGTCTTTTCCTTCTTTCTTGTCTTCTTAATGACCTTTTGCTTTCTGTATGATGTTCTTGATGTCTATTATATACCCAATTTTGTTGTTTTTAAGTGTCATCAAGTCAGGTCTGACCTATAGCAACCCTGTATGGGACGTCCGAAGACCAGCTGGTGAGCTTGAACTGCCTACCTTGCAGTTCAAATCGACTTTGCAGTCCAGCACATTAACCCACTGTGCTGTACCAGGATTCCATATACCCAATAGTCCTCCATAATGAAAGTGTAAAAGATACTATACACAGAGGATTGGTGCTGATAAATTGAAGATTCAATGAACATAGGAAGGAAAACTCTGGTCAAGGGAAGGAGAAACAAGATGTTGACCATCAGTGAAATAATCAGGCACTGTGGTAGATCAATTATAAAGATGGCGGCCAACAATTCCTCCCATCTCTGTACATCCTCCCACTCATTCCAACAAGAGGTTGACTCTATTTCCTCCCCCAACCCTCCCCTGTCACTAGAATCTGGGTTGGTCTAATGGCCAACTCTAACCTAGAGAAAGTAAAGGAAGTAATGGGACTTCAATTCACAGGGACTCCTGAGTAGAGACCTTAAAAACTCTTGAGGCTTCCATTTTCACCTTCTTGGAAGCCAGCCACCATGTAGAGAAGCTAAACTGAAATTTGATGAGAGGCCACATGGAAGAAGTTATTCCCCAGTTATTCTGATCATCCAGCTGAGAAATGAGACATAAAAGAAGCCATCTTGAATGCTCTAGACACAGCAGAGCTTCCAGCTGAGTGCAGCCACATGTATGACTGCAATTAACACTAAGTGATGAAATAGAACAACCCAACTGAACCCAGGGAACCCACAGAATCTTAAGAAATAACAGTCATTTTAAGACACTAAGTTTTGAATAGAGATATAGCTCAAGCACCTTGTCTGTTTCCAATGACAGTGATGAATTATTTTGAGAACTCATATGAGTTGTTTGGTGAGTATTCCAGATGTGTGGACAACTTCTGCACAGCCTGTGGATTCCTGAAAGGTGATCAGTAAGTTGGCAACAATCCAAGTAACATGAAAGATGGTGCCAGTTCTAACAGATGAAGGGTAGACAAAGTGGGATGAAGTTGAAGGGTATTCACGGATATTTGTAAATCTGAGGCATGTGGTAGAATCCTAGAGAGCTGAGTGATACAACACAGACATAACTGTCTCTCAAGGTGTCTCATGCCCCTCTGGGAAAAAAAAAAAGGAAAAAATACAAGCAGTTAAAGGATGTCTTAGTTTAGGTTTCCCCAGTAGTTGTTGCTACGTGCCATGGAGTTGATATCAACTCATAGCAACCCTATGCACAACAGAACGAAACACTGCAATCCTGGGCCAACCTCACTATTGTTGCCACCTGGTCAATCCATCTCATTGGGAGTCTTCCTCTTTTTCTCTGACCCTCCACCCTACCAAACATGATATCCTTCTCCAGTGACTGGTCCCTCCTGACAATATGTCTGAAGTATGAGAGATCCTGGCCTCCAAGGAGCACTCTGGCTGCACTTCTTCCAACACAGATCTGTTGGTTCTTTTGGCAGCCCATGGCACTTTCAATATTCTCCTCCAACACCATAACTCAAATGCATCGATTCTTCTATGGTCTTCCTTATTTACTGCCCAGCTTTCGCATGCACATGAGGGTATTGAAAATACCATGGCTTGAGTAAGGTGCACCTTAGTCCTCAAGCTGACATCTTTGCTCTTCAAAACTTTAAAAAAGGTCTTGTGCAGCAGATTTGTTTAATGCAATACATCGTTTGATTTCTTGACTGCTGCTAACATGAAAGTAGTTTATTGGTATATGGGAAGAAAATACCTAGGTGAAGAGGGGAAAAATGATACAGAGAACTGATGAAAGACAAAGTTATTAAGCCAGTTACAAGAACTGGTGACTGGGAATCTAAAAAATGGTGCAAAATACACACCTCATATTGATCTGAAAGCTGGAATGGATATATGCAAACAGATGGTTTTCTAGGAATTCTGGGGAAAGGAGAGAAATATGCTCCCCAACACATTCCAGAAAAGTTATTTCTTTCCTGGAGTAAGTCAAAGAAACAAATGCAAGCTTACATCTGAAACCCACAGACTAATAAGTAGTGATCTTTGCCAAATCAGAAGCTAAACAAGCCGTAATCTTATCAAAGCTCAAAAGAAATTCCCTGACAGAAAAGATTACTCCAGACCTAATGTATCAGCAAGGTTCCTAGGTCACACAAATGGTTTGTACACTACTGTTAACCTAAGGGTTGCTGGTGTGGTGCTGCAGGTTAATGTGCTGGACTGCAAAGTTGGTTTGAACCACAAGATCAGCAGTTCTAGCTCATCAGCTTCTCCTCAGAAACCCTATAAAGGATTGCTATGGGTCAGAACAGACTCGATGGCACTTAATAACAACAACAACAACAACAACAGTGGTACTGCAAAAGAAAAGGGCCAATGATCTGTTTCTATTAGGATTACCTGTTAATTCAAGTCAATTCCAACTCATAGTCACCCTAAAGACTATAGTAGACATGCCTTCACAGAGTTTCCAAGGCTGCAAATCTTTAAGAGAACAGAATGCTATATCTTTCTTCCAGAGTGAGTTCTAAATGCTCTTCAGCTGAACACTTAACCGCTGCACCTCCAAGGCTTCTTTCTGCTAAGATTACAACCAAGAAGATCCTCTGGAAAAGTTCTACTCTGCAATACATAGTGTTGCCTTGAGCCAAAATCAAGTGGATGGCAATCAACCATCACAACATGTATCAGAAGCCATGTCTACTCACTTTGCATCCCACAACATTCTGTAGGTAAAAAAACTAACAAATGAATCAGCATCCCCAGAAATTTATAGGGACAAAAACTGTGTTTCATAAGGACATAAATTCTATTCAAAATGAAGATAAAATATACTAACTGAGAAGCCTGCTATTTCAACACATCAGACAAATGAATTACTATTTCCATGACAGAAGACTTCAAAATGACAAGAGAGAAATTGTATATTAATCAATGTAAGTGAACTATTCTGTATTAAATGATGGGAAAAAAATAGATTGTCATTTCTAATTTCCAATTTTTGCATCTAGATTAGCTTGTTAATAACCCAGCTTAATTGTTTATGTACTTGATATTTATTCAAATATAGATGTAAAATTTTAGCCTATTGTTCATGGTTTTCAGATTTTTGCAATCAAGCTGTCAAAAGCCCATGGTTTGCTTTTAATAATTCTTCAAAAGTTTCTCTAATTTTACTTTTATTTCTATTTTTGTGTACTAGTGAATGAATTCATTAAGTAGAAATGGTATGTTAGAGAACAGATTTAAATGCAAATTATAATTAGATGAGAATCAATAAACTAATGACCACTTTGTTTTTAATTCTTTCCTGTTTTTCAGTCTTATTGGTTTTTGTTGTTGTTGTTGTTGTTAAGTGCCATCAAGTCAGTTCCAACTCATAGTAACCCTGTATAGGGTTTCAGAAGAGCAGCTGGTGGATTTGAACTGCCAAATTTGTGGTTAGTAGTCCAGTGCTTATATTATGATGTCTGACTATTCTAAAAACAGTATCCCATTCTAAAGAATCAAAACATAGCAATTACATCAAATTGTATTGAGATTTGATTTTAAGACATTTAAAAAATATTTCAGCTAACAGGGATTTGTGATACAGGGATTGAGGCATAATCTGAATGAATAAAAGAGGAGAAATAATGTTAAGATGCTTGACTGTCTTATGGATATTGGTTTCCCTTACCTACTATTGTAAAATAGACACTTGAGTGGGATAGGAAGGAATATTGAGAAATATGATTACAGAAAGCTTGTAAGCCATCTTCAGCCTATAAGTGATTAGAATACCTAAAAGGGGTTCTAGAACCTGCCCAGGGAAACAGGCTTCTTACGGAGCCTTTGTAGTATATATATAGGACCTTATGTGGAATCTTGAGCACCATCCAGAACCTTCTGAGGTGGGACACTCCCACCTGAAAGGACACGCAGACCAGCCCTGAGCAGCTAGAGGAACAGAAGATACTTCCTGAAAGAAAGACTAGCAGGAAAAAGCAAAAACAAATTGGCAATATGTTTGGCTATTACAAGAATAAGCAAGCTGTTCGCCTAGGAGCCATCAAGACAAGCAATCAAGGCCCTTCAGGACAATCCCCACTCTAAGGCTGAAACTCAAAGGGAACACATGAGCAGGCATGTAAGCTCACTGGTGACCGAGTTGGTCTACATGTGAGTGGAAGTTGGGGAAAGGGAGTAATGAAGATATGGGCTGAGTTTGACTATGTTCCATAGATTCCTGTTGACCTCGAGATGAGAGAGAAAAGAGGAAATGCTGGTTGGTCCAACGTTTTGGGAGACTTGAGAATTACTGAGCCCTTGGACACTGACCTAACCACAGAGGACTAGAACTGAGAATGAAGCGTCCAACTGACATGAAGTGGGTGGAGACGCACAAGAACACCCAAACTTGCAGATAGTACCCATTTGACCTAGCTTCAATGGCTTGATGATCAGAACTCGACTAGAGGAAGATAAAGAAATTTGATAAAGGAAGCAAGTGTAAATTACTACAATTTGATGAACTTGACCTATACTTATGAATGTAGTAGTTCAAAATACCAACCTAGAGGGAAGGAGTCTTCACATCAAGGATCAAGCCTTACACAGGGTTAATAGGGACAGGCAACTCAGACATTGGCTACCTAAAATAGGGGGTCTATAAAAGCACGAAGTAACTGGATTACAAGTTTTCAAGAGGGAGTTTTATTTCAGAGTGTGCGGGGGGGAAGGTAGAATCCCCTTTGAATAGTTTTCATCTTGTCTAGATGAGTCTGGTGAAATGAGATAGGGATAGGATTCTTTTGATTCAATAGTGAATAATTGTTATCATGACTAATTGTGATTGCCACAATTGCAAAGGTAGCAGTTGTATAAAAAAGCGGGGAGTAGTTAATTTTACATTCCAGAAACAGAGGAACTTAGGACCATCGAAAGAGAAGACCATTATCAGAACATGGGACCCTATCCAGAGAAGCAGTGACACCAGAGATGGAGGCAGAAGTGATGGGCATGGAAAGATAGAGCAGTTGAGGACTGAGGACTCTAGACTCAAGGAAAGAGAAAGGCTGTGTTCCAGCAGCCAGGAGGCAGACTTACAGAATGTAAATGATTGTATATTCCTGAGTGTTTTTGTGTATATCAAAAAACAAAAAAACCAGAGGGAGCAGAAGCAAATACTGTTAAATGATGATGCATGGAGGGGATTTTAATCATTGCAATGAAACAAAATACAATAGATTGAGTGCAAAACTGATGTTCTACCATGTAAACTATCACTCAATTCACAATAAAAGCTTTAAAAGAAAAAATTGTTACATGTCAAGTAGCAGCCTACATTTGGCAATCTGTAGCAAGAGTCTTTAATATAGAAAACAACAAAAATATCTTAAATAAAAAAATATTAAAGGAGAAAATTTCCTCTAGTAAAATAATTAATTCATGAAATGCTAATAAATATCTACCCTTCACAGAGTGATGCCACCTGCTAGATATTGTGGTGATTTTAATTCCAAACAACAACCCTTGTTGTGTAGTTGATGATACAGACACTGTGAACGGGCCTGTGGTCACCTAACCAACAAGAACTTTATGACTCTGAAGCTGATCCTCAAATGAGAATTTCAGTGGTATTTATAATGCCAGAGAAGATTTTCTCTTTTCTATTCTAGATCTCTTTTCTATTCTAGATCACAAGGAGCTCTGGTAGCGTAGTGGTTACAAATGGGGCTGCGAACCACAAGGTCAGCAGTTTGAAACTACCAGCTGTTCCGCGGGAGAAAGATGAGGCGTTCTGCTCCCGTAAAGATTTACAGCCTCAGAAACCCTGTACAGGGTCGCTATGGGTCGGAACTGACTCCACGGCACATAACAATAACAACAACCTAGATCACTGGGTTAACAATGCTGCAGAAGATTTAGACTAAAATCTCTCTTCCACTGCATTTGAAAAACAGAATAAAAACTAAAATTATGTCAGAAAAATTCCTTAAATTTATAATTACAATATTTCGGCAGTTCTTTCATTCTTCATTTGGGAAAATGGAAGTCCTAATCGTGCAATTATTTACCAAATAGTTTTAATTAGTAACAAATGCTCAGTGTATAATATTCAATAACAGAAGATAATTGCAAAGACAATAATTCCACCCAGAAACATAGCACATTTTAACAACTGCAAGGTATAACTTTTTTAGAAAAAGACCTAAGAGATTATCTCCCCCACCCATATGTCATTTTGTCATACTGTGATGATTCGCATATAACTATGATGCTGGAGGAATCCTGATGTGGCTCTGTGGGTTAATGCCCTGGACCACAAAGCCAGTTTGAGCCACGAAGTTGGTGGTTCAAGCTCACCAGCCATTTCTTGGAAACCCTATGCATGGTTGTTTTGGGTCAGAACTGATTCAATGGCACTTAACAACAACAACAACATATTGGAGGAGTCCTAGTGTGGTGCTGTAGGATAATTACTGGACTGCTAACTACAAGGTTCCCGTTTCAAATTTACCAGCTGCTTCTAGGAAACCCTTAACAAGGTAGCTATGAGTCGGAATTGACTTGACAGCACTTAGCAACAACAATATGATGCTGGAAACTATGCCAAAAGTACTTCAAATACAAAAAGATCACCCATATGGAAAGGTTTTAGTAGAGCTTACAGACTAAGATGAACTAGAAAGGAAGGCCTGGTAATCAACTTCAGAAAATTAGCCAATAAAAACGCTATAATTCACAACAGACTATTGTCCCATATGCTGCTGGCATATGAGCCCCCTACATAGACTCCCAGCAATGCTCTTGCTGATGAAGATGGCACCAGGCCTGGCTACATGTATATGGGGTCAACTATGAATCATAGCCAATTCAATGGCAGCTACCAACAACAAAAGACTATCTGGTTTAGTTACTATCTTGAGTATCTAAGACATTTTTTTTATTCACAGAGGTTAAGTAACTTTCTCAGATCATTAGGTGATGGAAAGAAGGCTACAACCTTAGTCAATTGCATCTCCATGGACAGGTCCTTTCTACGACATGATGATGCCATCCATCCCCTTAACATTGGTGTAACAAGAATGCACCGTCTGCTAGGAGGAAATGCACAGGAGACATCACTGACACAGCCTAACCAAAGCAGACACATCGGACCCATAAAGGATTCATTCTAACTTACACACAAGTCCAAAATATAAAACTATGATCCCAGCATGAACATAAATTTGAAGAAAAGCAAAGAAAAAAAACAACAAACATGTCTCTTCAGAGGACAAGCTTCAACTTGTTGAGACTCACATTCCATCACTATGAGTTATTCAAGTCTGTATCCCTTGATTATAGCACTTCTGATATGACTCAGTCACTTCAGAAACAATCTATATAGTTTGTATTTCTGTAATTTGTTTATGGAAATTGTACCAGGCATTTAAATTTTGCATTATCAATACCACGGAAGACAACTAGAAAACTATTTTTGTCCAGTATTTTAAAACAGTTTAACAAAATTTACTTTTAACTTCTTATTGTGATTTGGGTGAAAGTTTATAGAGCAAATTAGTTTTCCATTCAACAGTTCATACATATTTGCTTCACGACATTGATTGTAATCCCCACAATGTAGCATTGCTCTTCCCACTTCCTTCCTGTGTTTCTCTTTTCCATTAGTCCTTCTTTCTGATTCCTTTCTGCCTTCAGAGCTTTATCCCTGGGCAAATGCAGCCCTTTTGATGCCATATGGCTGCCTGTTCTAAGGAGTGTATATCTCCCTTATGTTATTGTTCATCTTACAGTTCTAT
>NW_006408655.1:240960-242965 GCF_000296735.1 Chrysochloris asiatica
TTTCAGACTGAAGAAGTTAGTAGAATTTTTCCATTTCATCATCACTGGCTTTAATGGTTGGTGTGTAATTTTGAATAATAGTGGTATTAGCCATTATTGTTAGGTGTGTGAATATTAACAGACACCATTCTGCTACAAAATAAATCTTGAAATGTTCTTTTAATCCATGAATGTGAATGCCTTTCTTCTTGAATTCATTGCTCCCAGCATAGTAAACCACATGATTGTCAGATTCAAAACAACAACACCAGTCCATTTCAGTTCACTAATGCCTATGATATAATTTTTATATGTTCAATTTCATTTCTGACAACTTCCAATTTTCCTAGACTCATTGGAAACCCTACACAGGGTCGCTATGAGTGGGAACCAACTCGATGGCACCTAACAACAATAACAACATACTTCAAACGGAGTCCAGGCGTGGCGATGTGGGATAATGCACTGGACTACAAGGTCGGTTTGAACATCAAGGGTTGGCAGTTCAAATTCACCAGCCACTCCTCAGAAACCCTATATTCTGACTCACTATGAGTCAGAAACAACTCAAGGGCACTTAACAGCAACAGCAACAAACATACTTCATACATTGTATGTTCTAATTATTAATGAATGTCTACAGCTGTTTCTCCTCATTTTGAGTTGTGCCCCATCATCAATGAAGGTCCTAGAAGCTTTTCTCTGTTTGCTTCATCATGGTTAACTCTACTCTGAGTGTCTTCCAACCTGAGTTGTTCATCTTCTGGCATTATATCTGACAACATTCTGCTGCTATTTATGTTTTCATCTTCTGATACTATATCTGACAATGGTCTACTGTTATTCAGAAGATTGTCAGTGACTAAACATTCAGAAATTTCCCAGCTCTCCTTCTTCCTAGTCTGTCTTAACAACTCTTGTTAGTTACCCTCAAGAGTAGCAGGTGCATTGTGATGGGAAAAAAAAACCCAAAACAACAACTTCTCAATGCAAATTTCCTGGCCTTTTTCTCACAAATGCTATTTTCAGTATTTTTAAAACTTCTTCAAAATAAGTCCCATGATTGTCTTGTGTCCTTCTGGAAAATCTATTACAATGACCTCTTTGAAACAAAAAACTGTTCCCATCACTTTCTGAGCTGACGTGACTCTGAGGGGGCTTTAAACAGTTTGTGGAGGAGGACTTCTGGCGCTTCCATGACCGGGCAACACAGGTACGCGGGCTCCGGAGAATGCGGGTGGTGGTATTGCACAGGGAGGTGCCGGCCTGGTAGATAGACAGCCTTGGGGCAAACATAAAACATTAGGCCTTAACATTATGAGCTTGCTTTTTTAAAAACTCAAACTGCTGAGGAGTTACAAGCATTCTGAGCCTCTACCCACCTGCGCTTAGTTCCCACCCCAGGGACTGCCCCGTCCGTTGCAGAGCGTGGAGCTCAGGGCTTGAGCGGAGCCATTCAGAGGGTGGACACTCCTGAAGAGCTAGCGGGGCCACAGGAACTAGCGTGATCCATCCCAGGGGGAGCCTCATTGCCATGTTGGGCATTGTCAGCATGGATATAGGGCAAATTGGGGTGCTCATGGCACAGGGAGACAGAGAGAGGCACTGTAGACGTCATCAGACACAGCCGCACCATCTGCCTGCCCCTGCCCTCAGCTTTTTCGGCCTAGGCAGCCCTCTGCCCAGCCTCCGAGCCTTAGGACCACCCATCAAGGTGCAGGCCAGTCCAAGCTGAGACGCCAATAACAAAGCAGTCCTGCTGTGATTCTGTGGGTTAATGCACCAGATTGCAAAGCCTTTCGAACTGCAAGGAATGTGATTCGAGCTCACTAGCTGCCCCTTGGAAGCCCTATACTGGGTCGCTGTGGGTCACGATTAACTCCACAGCGTACCAACTAGGAAAAGAGCTCAGAAGGGGCTGAAAGAGAGTTAGGGCACTAAAGACTTACTTACATTAAGCCAAGCTTTTTTCCTTTCTTTCTTCTGAACCTCCCTCCCTCTTTTTTCTGTGTGTGTGTGATTAGAG
>NW_006408655.1:245630-247521 GCF_000296735.1 Chrysochloris asiatica
CCCCCAGCGAGATGGATTGGCAAAGTGGCAGCAACAATGGGCTCATGCATAGCAACAATTGTGAGTTTGGCCCAGGACTGGGCAGTGTTTTGTTCTGTTGTGTATAGGGTCACTATGAGTCAGTACCAACTTGATAGCACCTAATAACAACAACAACTACCACTAATCAACCAACCAATCAGTTGCCATCATATCACTGTGACTCATGGTAATGCCATATGTGTCAGAATTGAGCTCTCCTCCATAGAGTTTTTAATAGCTTCATAAATAGTTCACCCAATAAATCTCTTGCCTATCTAAGCTCATTTTGGGACTTCTTCCTCAGAGGACTTGAACTAATTCAAGCTACTTATGTCCTATTGCTTTTAAATTGATATACTGGAGATGATCATTTTTTATTGCAACATCTCTTAATAGCTGTAAGTAAGAGGACTATGCATCCTGGCTTGGCCAAGACAGTTGCAGTTTATTTTTGTTGTGATGCATAATTATTAGTAGCTCCCTGTATACTCTTGATGAGATAAGAAATTTTATAGTGATGCTAGCTGTAAGCAAAATTTAAAATTTAATTTAATAAAATGTTTTCAAAGTGTTTTTTGCAGAACACAAGTTTTAGAAGATGCTCTAAGAAAAGGAATTCAGTAGAGAAATAAACTTGGGAAATATATTTGTAGGTTCATAAGTCAAGTGCTTAGCTACTAATCAAAAGTTTGGTGATTCAAATTCATCTACAGCTGCCTCAAAAGAAAGGTCTGGAGATTTATTTCATAGCCTTTGGAATCGTATGGGGCACAGCTCTACTCTGAAACACCTTGGTTGCCATGAGACAGAGAATCTACCTGAAGGCAACTGATTTTTTCATTTCAATAGAAAATCTTGTTAAACTTTGTTTTACTCTATGATTCCCAAGCTTATTTGACCATACTACATTTTTTGCCTTGAATCCATAACACTAGTGAGTGAACTGCTGCCAAGATAGATTTCTCTCTACTCACAGGTACCCTTGAAAATAGCCCCAAGTGTCAGGAGGTTCAGAGTACAACAGCTTGTTCATCTAGAGATGTTGGCTTGGTGCATGAAACAACTGGGCCCCAGTCTGTCCTGGCTCCTGATTCACCTCTGAGTGCAATTCACATTAGCAACTGGGATCCACAAAGGCATTTTGGCCCTTGGATAAGTGAAGTCATTTGTATCTAAATGTTGCTTTTAATGGCTTCTAATCTTACTCATAAAATTTTTCAATCATAAAAATTCTCATTTTTAGTACCAAATTGGGAATTTTGTCAGCAAATCACTTGATCTACAATCACTAAGGTAATTTCAAAGAAGCTCTTCCATCTGGCCAGTTCTCCTACTTAGTCCTGCTAAGGCCATGCCACAAACCCGTTTTGCAATTTGTAGTGCAGTTTGGCTTCTTCCATGTTTAGTAAGCATCTCTTGGTTTGCCCCTTATACTACTTACATGCATAAAGAACTTTTGACTTAAGTTCTTTAAGGACAAACATGATGCTGTGGCTATCTCTGTACTCCCTACATATATGAGCAAAAGGTTTTTCACCTAGAGCTTAGTTAGAAGGAAAGAATAAATAAAGAAGGAAGGGAGAAAGGGAGGAAGAAAGGGTAGCAATTTTACCAGCACAAATGAGAACTACAAAACAAGGCCTTTGATCCAGCAATTCCTCTATTTGATATACATCCACAAGAAATCTGAGCCAGAACATGAGTAAATATCTGCACACCAATGTTTATCACAGCACTATTCACAATAGCAAAAAGATGGAGATAGCCTAAGTGCCCATCAATGGAAAAATGGGTAAACAAACTTTGGTACATACACAAATGGAATATTATGCTAACTTGAAGAATAACGATGAAGTAACAAAACACCTCA
>NW_006408655.1:247986-250365 GCF_000296735.1 Chrysochloris asiatica
TAAAATAGACATTAACTGGGATAGAAAAGAATTTCTTCATCCTATAACTGATTTGATTACCTAAAAGGGGTACTAGAATTTACCCAGAGAAATAGGCTTCTTGTTAAGTCTTTGTAGAGTATGGGGCCTTAGGTGAAATGAGCCCCATCTAGAAGCTTCTGAGGTGGAACATTCCCACTTGAAAAGACATGCAGAAGCAGCTAGAGGAAAAGGACATTCTTCTTGAAAGAAAGACCAGCAAAAAAAGAAGGAAAAAAACAGATGTTTTGGCTGTTACAAGAACATGCAAGCTATTTGCCTGGAGTCATTAAGGCAAGAAAAATCAGCCTATCAAGATAAACCTCCTTCCAAGACTGAAACTCAAATGGAATACACGATCAGGCATGTAAGCTCACTGGTGACCGCCTTGGTCTATTTGTAAGTAGAAGTGGGAGAAAGGTAGCAAAGAAGACATGGGTTGAGTTTGAACATGTTCCATAGACAACCATCAACCTTGAGATGAGAGAGGAAAGAGGAAGGGCTGGTTGGTCTGAGCCCATGGACACTGACCTAGCCACTGGGGACTAGAGCTGAGAGTGAAATAGCCAGCTCATCAAAACTTGACTAGAGGAAAATAAAGAAGTTTGATACAGGAAACAAGTGTACTTGTACAAACTGCTACAATTTGATGAACTTGATCTCAGCTTATGGATATAGTTGCTCAAAATACCAACCAAGAGGGAAGGAGTCTTCACATCAGGAATCAAGCCTATCCCCTCAGCATACAGAGTTGATAGGGATGGGCAACTTGGACAATGGCTACCAAAAGGGATCTATAAAGGCATGAAGTTGCTGGCTTACAAGTTTTCAAGAAAGTTCTTAGTTTCAGAATGAGGAGGAGGATAAAGTAGAATCATCACTGACTAGTTTTCCTCTTATCTAAAAGGGTCTGATAAAAGGGAATGAGGGAGGATAGGGAAAGGATTCTTTTGATTCAATACTGGGTAATTGGTATAATGGTTAATTGTTATTGTCATAACTGTAATAGTAGAAGATGTAAAACAAAAAGGGGAGTAGTTAATCTTTCATTCCAAGAACAGAGGTCCCTAAGACTATCAAGAGGGAAGAGCATGGCAGAGCCCAGGATCCTAAAGAGAGAAGTAGTGATGCCAGAGATGGAAGCAGAGATGATGGCATAGAGAAATATAGTAGCTGAGGACTCTAGACCCATGGAATGAGAAAAGTTGTGTACATGTGGGCAGGATGCTGGCTTGCAAAATGTGCCCCTTAGTCGTTTAAACTAATATAGATATTTTCTGTGCATTTTGTGTACATAAAAAAAAAAAAAAAAGAGGGAATAGAGGTAAATACTGCTAATGGATGGTACATGAAGGGAATTGTGATCATTGCAATGAAACAAAATATGATTGGTAGAGTACAAGGCCAATGATTTGCCCTGTAAACTATCACTCAATTCACAATAAAAGCTTTTTTTAAAATGGCTTTATAAAATAATTAATTTGATATTTGATCAAAATTGTGCTTATGTTCTTTTGATGCCCCCAAATATTTTACATACTGTAATGGGAAAAAAACTTTTTTTTAAATTTTTTTTTTAGCATTTCATAAGACAAAGAGCCTTGGGAAACAAAGGAAATGTCTACCGTATTTTAATGAAAGAAATGCTGGCTCGATGCAATTCAGCCTTATGTTTTCTTTTGCAATCTCACTACCAACTGCATGAAACAGTAACTAATTATGAATTAGACTGAAAGATATATTGAGTACTCAGGAAAGAAGAGATGCCTACATAATGAAAAAATACCCTTGAGTAAGGATATAGTTCTCTAGCTGCTCTATAAACATACACACACACACAAAACAAAAACATTGATTTTTAAATAAATATCAACTCCCCAATCTAATGAAAACATTGTTGTTAGGCACCATTGAGTTGCTACTTACTCATAGCAACCCTATGCACAACTGAAAGAAACAGAGCCCTAACCTGAGCCAACCTCACGATCATTGCTATTTGAGGTCTTTCTCTTTATCTCTGACCCTCTACCTTACCAAACATGGTATCCTTCTCCAGTGACTGGTCCCTTCTGACTATATGTCCAAAGTATGAGAGATGAATTCTAGCCATCCTGGCTTCCAAGAATGCACTCATAATGAAAACATAATGGTACGTTTTATAACTATTACATTTTTATTCTGAATCCAACTATTCAGTGGGATAAAACACATTGTCACCATGCTAAAGACTGATTCTTTATAAGAGTAGAGATAAATAATACAGTGAAGTTTACCAGGGCTTGAGGATGGAAAAGAAAAGGGGGGCTATTATTTAATTGATACAGAATTTCTGCTTGAAGTGATGAAAAAGTTTTGGAAATA
>NW_006408655.1:252475-253700 GCF_000296735.1 Chrysochloris asiatica
TCCTGACAATATATCCGAAGTATGAGAGACAAAGTTTGGCCATCCTGGCCTCCAAGGAGCACTCTGGCTGCACTTCTTCCAACACAGCTCTGTTGGTTCTTTTGGCAGCCCATGGCACTTTCAATATTCTCCTCCAACACCATAACTCAAAAGCATCCTTGCAAATACTATAGGGCAGTTGTTTGAGGTTTTATGTATTTTACCACAAGAAAATAAACAGTGTAAGTATTAATTAAACAAACTGAAGGATTCCTAGAGTGCCTATTATCACCTTTAATTTTCTGCCTTTAAAATTTGGGGGAAATCATATTTAAAATATTATCTTTTATGTATTTGTGATAGATTTAAAAGGAAAATGGCATATAGAAGATATTCCTGATTCAATTATGCAAAATTAACTAAAATCAGATTTAAAAAAAAATAGAAAATAAGAAATTCAACAGCTGTCTGACTAATAACGTCCAACCTAGCTTTCTGAACTGCCCTTAAAATGTATCATGCAATGACAGGAAAAAATGCAAAACAAAACAAAAACTAATATCCCTTCCAAAAACTAGTATTGGGATAATTTCAACTTAATAAAATCTAATAGAAGTACAAACTGTATGAGCCTGGTCAGTTGAACAGAGTAAGGAAAGACTATTCTTATCTCAGGATTGTGCTCTGGTTACCATATGCTGTGGAGAAAGGTGGGCACTACTACTGATCTGTACACCTATGTTTTTGTGACACTCAGAATGCAATTGGTTTCTACTCCCCACCATTGGATCTCTCCCTCATTACTGTCATGTCATTGCTTTCAAAGCTTATTTGGAGCATGCAGTCCCTATGAAATAAACTGGGCAGAAAAACAGATGAAATTCTGGATGTGGTGCTCCTCATTCCAGAAAATTACTTTACCCAGATTGGCTCAAAAATAAAGCATCCAATAATTGCCATCAGGACTGACTGTGAGGGTTGGAAATGTAAAGGTAGACACTTTGTAGCAAAAGGAGGGGAGTAGTTGACTTTGCAGTCTAGGAGCGGCGGTCCCTGGGACCATCAAAGGAGAAGAGCAGAGTGCGGGACCCCACCCAGAGAAACAGTGATGCCAGAGAGGGAGGCAGATACAATGATGTGCAGAGATGAAGCAGTTGGGGACTCTAGATCCATGGATGGAGAGGGGCTGTGTGCTGACGACCAGGGGCCAGGCTTGCGGGGTATACCATTTGGTTGGTTGATGATG
>NW_006408655.1:253873-254545 GCF_000296735.1 Chrysochloris asiatica
AACTGTTTATGGGCAAAAATTAGCCTTTAATGTGACTAAGAAGACATGATGGTATAATGGTTAAGTGCTCAGTTGCTAACCAAAGAATTGGTGGTTTGAACCTCCCAAATTCATGGGAGACAGATGTGGCAGCCTGCTTCTATAAAGATCACAACTGTGAGTCAGTTCTACTTTGTCACATGGGGTCACTATGAGTCAAAATAGACTTCACAGCCCCAAACAAAAACATACACCAATAGTCCAATCCTCACTTCTCACTCCTGTCTACTTGGCATTGCTCCACTTGGATGTCTTGCTAACTTCTTAAACCCAGATGGTGGTTATGAATGAAGTTTAAAATTTCCCCTTCAAGCTTGCAATCCCTCTTTCTATAAAAGACATCACCACCAGTCATAGTTATCCTTGAAAGTTGGCAGTACCTTTTGACACTTCCTTCGTCCCCATCAACATCCAAGTCTGTCAACTCTGCATCTTAAATATTTCATTGAGGTACTACTTAATCATCTCCACCACCATTCTGCTTCAAGTCATCAGCTTTTCTTCCTCTCACTGCATTCCTTCTCCTCCCTATTCCATTTTCCACACAGCATCCAGAGGGATACTTTCAAATCGATACATCTGACCAAGATAACAACTGCCTAAAATCCTCTGGAGGCTTCTCACTTATTGTAG
>NW_006408655.1:256140-258209 GCF_000296735.1 Chrysochloris asiatica
GTCTTTAAAAGTTTAAACTTTGAACCAAAACTTCAGAGCTCATCTTGTAAGTGAAATAACAAATTGACTCAAAAATTAATGACTATTAACCATAGTACTGTGCTTTTTTAAAAAAAAATTACTTACATGACACCAAACAGTCAACAGTTATTTTAAAACAAAGATGAGAATATAAGAGGACAAGGAAGCTGGATAAAACTGAACAACCAGAAAAAGAATAATGAAATGTTCACACGTTGTCAAGAATATAACCAATGTCACTGAACAACTGTGTAAAAATTGCTGAACGGAAACCTAAAGTACTGTGTAAATCATCACCAAAAACATGATTTATTTTTAAAAGTTTATGTTACTTATATAATTATTTGTTTAAAATCTACTCTCATAATTTGCCTTCAAATCCCATGCCTGTCAAAGTTCTCCAATGTTTACAGAAACTACACATAGCAAACCCCTAGTATTGGTTATTAAAAAAATGAAGGGACATACTATTTTCAACAAATCCATGTAAATAAAATAACATAGGTCAAAACTAAAAGAATACTTTTCCTTGTAAAAGAAAAATTATTTAAGTATCAGAATGTATACCCAACCACAGTGCCTCTTGATTACTATTAGACTTAATTAGTATATTAAAATGAAGTCTGTGAAAGCATGGTGTTTTATTTTTAAATTTAAAATAGTAACACAGTACATGATATCTAATAATGAAGTTACAGTATAAAACTATTTCATTCCTTAGCAGAATACCATCTGGATTGACTAACAGGGACTAAGGTATCATTAGAATGAGAAAGGGAAGATAAATAGTAAACAAAGGAAGCATTAGTAGGACTAGTAAAAAACCTACCTCAAGTGCTTCAAGCACAAGGAACATTCCAACGTAGGATCTCAGAACTTGCTGGAAGGGTTTGCAAGGGCTGAACTGTGTAACAACTGTTTATGGGCAAAAATTAGCCTTTAATGTGACCTAATTTATGCGTAGTGGTTACGAATCGGGCTGCGAACCTTAAGGTCAGCGGTTCGAAACTACCAGCTGCTCCGCGGGAGAAAGACGAGGCTTTCTACTCCCGTAAAGATTTACACCCTCGGAAACCCTGTACAGGGTCGCTATGGGTCGGAACCGACTCGACGGCACTTAACAACAACAACAATTTGTGATTAAAGTCTTGGGAAAATTTGGATTCCATATGTAAAAGCTTGGCACATTGTATCTTAATAAATTGTTGTTTTATCACTGCTGAACACTCTCAGTGATTCAATTATGTTCACTGGAAAAGGGACAGATATTTGTCCCTAAATTTGTTATATTTTCTTCCACCTAGGTCCAAATCTTCAAACTTTACTATAAAGAACAGCTGAGGAGCTTGTAAAAATGTTACCACCTGGTTCCATATCCTGGAGATTCTGATTCAATTGTATTGAGGTACAGTCCAAGTATCAGCATTCCAGTAAGTTCTCAAGCACTTCTCAGGAAGATCAGTCACAGAACCCAGTATAAGAGCATATAAATAGACCTCTGAGCACTATGCTTGAAAATCACCACACATAGGATATTATGATGTTTACTGTAATAAAGTAGACTTCAAAAAGTTACAAAAACTCTAAGTGATGGAATTCCTAGCTATGTTCATTTTCTTTTGTACTTTGTTTTGTTTCCAGATTTTTATGATACAGTGTAATTTTTTGCAATCAAAAGCACTGTTAAAAATAATTAGTAGATATTGTTTTTAACATATACTCCACTTATTTTAAGAAGCCCTGGTGATGCAATGATTAAGCACTCGGCTGCTAACAAAAAGGTTGTTGATTTGAACCCATTAGCAGCTCCTCAGGAGAAAAGAACTGGCAATTTGATCCCCATTAAATATTTTCACCTTGGAAATGCTATGGGGCTGTCCTACTCCGTCCTAGAGGGTTGTTATGAGTTGGAATTGAATCAAAACAACCACTTTCCTTAAAAGTGAAATACACTGATGAAAAGAGATGGGGATAAGATTCTTATGATTCAATAGTGAGTAATTGTTACGAATCATGACTAATTGCTACAGTCACAACTGTAAACGTAG
>NW_006408655.1:260544-269252 GCF_000296735.1 Chrysochloris asiatica
GATACAGTAGTGAATAATTGTTATCAGGACTGATTGTGAGGGTTGGAAATGTAAAGGTAGACATTTTGTAGCAAAAGGAGGGGAGTGACTTACTCTGCAGTCTAGGAGCAGAGGTCCCTGGGACCATCAAGGGAGAAAGCAGAGAGATGGACCCTACCCTGAGATACAGTGATGCCAGAGATGGAGGCAGAGAAAATGACATGCAGAGATGGAGCAGCTGGGGACTTTAGACACAGAGAGGGAGAGGGGCTGTGTGCTGACGACCGGGGGCAGGCTTACAGGGTATACCCTTTGGTTGGCTGATGAGGCATGAAGGGGATTGTAACCACGGCAATAAAATGATATACGATATGATGAATGTAAAACTAATGTTCTCCCATGTAAACTCTCACATAATTCACAATAAAACATTAAAAAAAAGAACATTAACTTAATTTTTAAAAGTAAAATAAGGATGTTTTCTATCCAAGGAGTTACCTTCCCTTCTCAAAAAATTTCATATAGTACCTGACAGTTCTGACAGAAGTAATACCAAGTCCACATCACAGTTCTTGCTCACAAACTGAAAATAAACTGACGTAAAATGTGAAAGCTGTGAACTCGTTTTTATTTATGTGTGTCTCCAACCTCCTCTTTTTTGCTGTATTCTTCTTGTGTTGGTTATTATCAGTTCCTTCATCACAGCTCATATTTTGGGGCCTATTCGCATCCTACTTTTAAGTCCCCTATTCCTATCAAAGGATCATGGTGGTGTGATGGTTAAGCAATCAGCTGCTAACTAAAAGGTTTGTGGTTTGAACCTACCTCCTACTGTGAAGGAGGAAATATAACAGTCTGCTTCCACAAAAAATTGTAGTCTTAGAAGAAGATAAAGAAATTTAGTAAAGTAAACAAGTGTAAATTGCTACAATTTGATGTCCGTGACCTATATTTATTAATGTAGTAACTCAAATACCAACTGAGAGAGAAGTTTTCACATCAAGGATCAAACCTATTCCTTCTGTACACAGGACTGATAGTGGCAGGCAACTTAGGCATTGGCTACAAAAAAGAGGAAGACCCTCAATGAGATGGATTGGCAGAGTGGAAGCATCAACGGACTCAGGCGTGGCAATAATTGTGAAGTTGGCCCAGGACGGGGCAGCGTTTTGTTTTGTTGTGCAAAGGGTTGCTATGAGTCAGTACTGATTCAATGGAACCTAACAACAACAATAACCTAAAATGGGGGTGGGGTGGGGCAAATAAAGGCATTAAGTGACTGTCTTACAAGTATTGAAGTTAAGTTTAGAGTTTCAGAGTGTGCAGGGGAAGGTAGACTCCCCACTGAATAGTTATCATGTTGTCTAGACTGGTCTGGGGAAAGGAAATAGGGATAAGATTATTATGATTCAATAGTAAGTAATTGTTATCATAACTAATTGTGATTGTCACAACTGTAAAGGTAGAAGTTTTGTAACATAAAGGGTGGAGTAATTAATCTTACAGTCTAGGGACAGAGGACCCTTGGACAATTAAGAGAGAAAAGCATGAGCGCAGTGTGGGACCTTATCCAGAGAAGCAGCCACACCAGAGACGGGGGCAGAGATGACGACGTGGAGAGATAGAGTAGCTGAGGACTCTAGATTCATGGAAAGAGAAAGGCTGTGTGCTGGTGGCCAGGAGGCAGCCTTGCCCTTTGCAGAATGTGCCCTTTGGTTGTTTAAATGGTTATATATTCCTGAGTGTTTTTATGTACATGGGGGATTAAAAAAAAAAAAAGGAAATAGAAGCAAATACTGTTGAATGATAATGCACTAAGGGGATTGTAATCATTGCAATGAAATTAAATACAATAGAATGAGTGCAAAACCAATGTCCTCCAGGTAAACTATCACTCAATTCACAATAAAAGCTTTTTAAAAAAAAGTATTGTCTTGGACACTGTATGGCACTTCTGCCCTCTATAGTGTCACTATGAGTTGGAATTGATTCCACAGGAATGAGTACCCTATCAAAACAGAAACCAATATTTTTTCATGCTTATCTTGAACTTATTCACACTAAAGTGTTAATTTTCTTAAAAAGCACCTGTAACCAGAGAAAATGTGACTCTTCTGGCATCCATCACCTCCACACATTGTTGCTTCCTTTGGGAGAAACAATGAGAGTCCAAGAACTTCACCTCTCCTGATCCCAATACACAAAGCCCTGCTGCCACTATTTGCCTTGAGACCACAGTATTAGTCTCAATTTATTCTTTGCCCCTCCTTTAGTCCACAAGCAGCAATAAAGGGCCCAGGTTGAACCTTACATCTTGTACTCTAATCATTCTATTGTTGTCTACTGTCTTTGAGTCATCCACAAATTCATAGTCACCCTATGTGTTACAAAGTAACACATAGAGTTATGTATGTAACACATGTGTTACATGGAGTATTGGGAGCTATACAAGTAATCATCCTACTCTTTTGCATATCTATTTTACTGTTCCCCAATTCATACCCCCAACATCTGATACTCCTTCTCTCCTAAAACCTCATCCTCTGTGCTTTCTGGAATGTACAGTCCATTCTTTAGCAAAACTGACTAAACCGCAAACTTTTTTTACATAGTCATTTCTTCTATAACACAATGTATGTGTTTCTAAAAATCCCCGTCCTGTTCAAAAGTGCTCTATAAAAACCACAGGGCTTATGGGAAAAGAAGGTGAGAGTACAAGACTCAAAAACTTAATGACACAAAAAAGAAAGATGGAAACCTATTTAAATGGATAAGAAACAGATAAATACTATATTAAAGATGGCACTTTACCTTGAAGAAGACCTGACGTTTGCTTATGGAAGTGGGAGATGAAAGGGTTGTAGTTTGTGAGTGACTGTGAATGGTGGGAGGAGGGTTATATGAACTGGAAAGGAAATTTGTATTGTCATATATGGATGACTATAACATAACACATGACGTTGATTGAAGTGGTTGTAGATGCTTGAGATTTGTGCATTCTGTATGAAAACTAGCTAATGAAAACCCTATGGATCACAATAGAATGTTGCCTGGTACAGTACTTAAAGATGAGCACTTAGGTTGAAAGACTCAAAACACATAGTGGCTGCAACAATGGGCTCAAGCATCCCACTGATCTTGAAGAAGGCTCGGGACCAGGCAATGTTTTACTATGTTGTACACAGAGTCACCATGAGCTGGAGGCGATTCCAGGGTAAATAACAAGAGCAGCCAGTAGTTCTGGTCAGCAGGGTGTTGTTTTCTGCATTTCGTTTAGTACTTATCACAGATTAGAGAGCATATAAACAAATGGAAAATTAACGTTATGCTCACATTATCTCCAAATATGCCAACTGAGTTGGCACAAATTCAGTTTTCAAACAAGTGCTACATCAGAACTGACTGTATTCAATTGCTCCCAATCCACAATATGAGTTTACCCTGAGAACATTATGTATCCTCCAGTCCTTTCAATGGTTGGCTGGTTTTATTTAATCTTTACCTTGGAATCCAGACCTCTGGTGTAGTGCTCTTGGATAAGTACTGGACTGCTAGCTGCAAGGTTGGTGGTTCAAACTCATCAGTCATTCCTTAGAATCCCTATACTGGGTCATTTCGAACCAACTTGACCACACTTAACCACAGCAGCTTGGAGTCCTGGTGTGGCACTCTAAACTAAGCACTGGACTGCTAACACAAGTTTGCAGTTCAAATACACCAGCCACTCCTCAGAAAACCTATACAGGATTGAGTCATAACCAAATCGACAGCACCCAACAAGACGAAGCTTGGATAGCACTTGGTCTATGCCTCCTCTCATATTCCTTTAATTCCTCTTCTCTATCAATCTTTTCTCCCATCTTACCTCAGTCACTTCTATTGTCATACCCTTGACATTACCAATTACTGAAACTCCTCAATAATCTCCATTTCTAGTATTCTCTAGCAATCCTCTTCTATCTTTCCAACTTCCTCTCTGTAGCACCCTGATTCTAACAATGCAGCAGCCTATAGCTTGCTGATTCTATCCCTGTAGCTCTGTAAGATAAGCACTGAACCACTAACCACAAGGTAGACAATTCAAATCCACCAGCTATTCCTGAGAAACCCAATACATAGGGTCAATATGAGTTAGAACCAACTCGATGGCATCTAACAATATCAATCACCCCTTTTTTCATATCCTTAATTTTCTAATGGCTTCATTCCTCTCCTCACATGTCTTAAATCCTGTGGACAATCATTAAAATCATTCCTTTGTGCATAAATTAACTCTCATGCCTTTCATTTCACATCACTATACTTGATTGGAAAAATCCTGACCCTCCTTAAATCAAACTCTCTTCTCACTTATTAATTGTACTTGAATAGCTGAATGTGGTGCTGGAAAAACAGAAAGATATGATATTGACTTCACTTTTATTTCATGTCTACAAACTTCAGGTTGACTCAATATAACCTGAATATCATACTACACTGTCCTCCTTCAGTCAGGCCTTAGCTCTTCGCAAGGGTAAATTCAGAACTTCGCACCCTTCAAATGTACAACTTCTCCTTTTCCATCTTTACTCTCAGTGTAAGACCTTGCTCCCAATTGGATTAATAAAATAAATGTAGTCAGAGGAGAATTTCCACAAACTTCTCACACCTCATCTACCCACCTAGCATAAATCTTCACTTAGTCTGCCCTCTGTCTAATTATTTCCAGTGAACTGTGTTCCTTTCTCCCTTCACTTGTGAACTAAATGTTTTCCCCTCCCACCGTCTCAGGATGAAGTGCAATAATTCTCCTCTTTCTCACTTATATCATAATCTTTCCCTTCCCTCTACTAAATGAATCCCATAAGCTTCCATCCTAAAAAAATAACTCTCTTAATTCCACTTCCACCTCCAACTGACATGCAATTTATCAACACTTCTTTAAAGCAAAATTCTCTGAAAGGGTATTTTCTATATATTCACTGTTTCTCTTTTTTCACTTCCAATTCTCTTTTGAACCTACTCTAGTTTGGCTGTCTTCTTTACCACTCTGAAAGAATGTTATCATCAAGATCATCAATGTTCCATGTTTTTAAATTCATTGCTTCCTTCTCAGTCTTAATCTTCATTGATTTATTACTTCATCTCCTTGAAAAAACTTTCTTTCCTCAGCTCTCAGGACCCCACACCCACTTGGTTTTTCCTCACTTGTCACTTAATTTGTGTTCATTTTTTGTTTCTCCTCATCTTCAGCCTTAACACTGAAGTGCAATAATTCTCCCCTGGAACTTCTCTTCATTCATCATTTAACAAATTATTGTCAAGCAAATCTTATAAGACAAACATTATTCTAGATATTGGGGATCAGCAATAAACAATTTTTTTAAACTTCAGCCTTCATGAAATTTACTTGCAGCAGGGAAGGCTCACAATAAACAAACAAAGAAATATAAAACATTGAGGGGGCACAGAGAACTGTCAGTGGTAGAGGGTGTCTAGAGGGACCTCTCACTGAGAAAAATAAACAGTAATTCTGTGTAAAACACATCACAGGGAAGCAGGAGATGGGGCTGCAGAGCAGAAAGCAGTCTTTTAGTACTTAGGATCTAAAATTATGGGCTCATTCTAAAAACAATTGAAACCAAAAGCAAATTGAATGCAAGCAAAGCAACAATTCCTAACTCCACTAACTTCACACTAAGAACAAGAGATCAGCCTCTAACCCTAAAAAAACAAACCTTTTCTGGAGGAAATTAATATCTACTTCAATTGTTAATGTTCTTTTGTCATAATTAGGATATTCAATCAAACATTATAGACATGCAGAGAAGCAGGGAAATGTCACTTTAAATCAATAGAAAAATGATCAATTGAAGCAGAATTACAAATTACCCAGATGTTCAAATTAGGAGGCAAGGGCTTTAAAATAGTAATTATAAATACATTGAGGAAACAAAAGGGAAAGATGGAAAAAAATAAGGAAAAGGTAAATATTTTGGCAGAAATTAAAATCGCTTAAAAATAATCAAGTGAAAATTCTAGAACTTAAAACTGCAATATCTAAAAAAGAAAAGTCTCTTGAAAAGACGTAACAGCAAACTTATAGGAAAAAAAGAACTAATAACACTTCACCAAGGAAAGCATTCAGGCAACCAACAAACATTTGAAGAAATGTTTACAATCATTAGCCATTAGAAAGATACAAACCAAGACAACAATGAGATATCATCGCATACCAGAAGTTAAAAACAAAACAATCAAACAAACAAAAAACCAAAGAACAACAAATGCTAGCAAAGGTGTGGAGAGACTGGGACCCTTCTACATTGTTGGTAGGACTGTAAAATAGTTCAGCCACTCTGGAAAATGCTATGATGCTTCCTTAGAAAGTGGAAAATAGAAATACTTTATGATCCAGCAATCCCTCTACTTGGTATATATCCACAAGAAATCTAAGCCAGAACATTAGTATGTATATATATATACACACACACACACACACACACCAATGTTCATTGAAGCAGTATTCACAATAGCAAAAAGACGGAGATAAGTGCCCATCAATGGAAGAATGGATAAACAAACCTTGGTACCTACACGGAATAGAATACTATGTAACCTTGAAGAATAACAATAAATCTGAAAAACACCTCATAGCATGGATGAAGGAGCAGTTGGTGAGCTTGAACCACCGACCTTGCATTTCAAATGATTTTGCAGTCCAGCATATTAACCCACAGTGCCACACCATGACTCCTGAGTGGATTTAGTCAATCATAAAAGGACAAATATTTCATGACAACAGTATTGTAAAAACTTAAGAAGAGATTTCCATACTAAAAGAAAAATTCTTTGACGGTTACCAGGAGCGGGAGGGAGGGGAGAGTAATTCACAGATTAGCAGGTAAGACACATGACATCTCAGGTGACAGGGAAGGCAATATACAAGGATGGGGAGGACAATACACAAGAAGAGGGAGGGTGGCAGATGAACAAGGAAGATAGGGGAAGGCTCAGGGAGGTATGCATGAGCTAAATGGAATAGTGGTAAATAGTGATTTGTACACAAGCTTGGAACAACAGTGCTCTGTGATACAAGGATCGAGTTATAGTCTGAATGGATAAAGGAGGGAAAAGAAATGTTTAGGGGCTTGACTGTCTTGTGGATACTAGCTTCACCTGCCTACTGGTTTCACCTCCAAAATGGACATTTAAGTGTGACAGAAATGAATATCGAAAATTATGATTACAGCCTATAACTGTCTTCAGCCTATAACTGATTGGATTAGCTAAAAGGGAAGTTAGAATTTGCACACAGAAATAGGCTTCTTGATCAGCCTTTGTGGAGTACAGGCCCTAAGGTAGAATCCTAAACCCCACCGACAACCTTCTGAGTTGGGACACTCTCACTTGAAAAGACTTGCAGACCAATCCAGAATGGCAAGAAGAACAGAAAATACCTGTTGAAAGAAAGACCAGCAGAAAAAAAAGCAGACTGTTGGCTGCTATAATATTAAGCAAGCTGTGTGCCTTGGAGGCATCAAGGCAAGAAAAGTCTGCCCATTAAGGAAAACTCCCTTTTAAGAATGAAACTCAAAGGGAAACCACGAGCAGTCTAGTATGCTTGCTGGTGACCACCCTAGTCTACTTATGAGTAGAAGTGAGGGAAGGAAATGCAGCAATAAAGACATAGGCTGAGTTTAGCCATGTTCCATTGGCACCCGGTGACTTTGAGATAAGAGAGAGAATAGGAAGTGCTGGCTGACCTGAAGTTTAGGGAGATGTGTGAACTCCCAAGCCCATGGACACTGACCTAGCCACCGGGGGCTACAACTGAGAGGGAAGAGGCCAGCTGATCTGAAGTATGGGAAAGCATGCATGAACACACATTGCAGATCGTACCCAATTGACCTAGCTTGGATGACTAGCTGACCAGAACTCAACCAGATGAAGATAGTTTGATGCTATGAGCAAGCATAAATTGCTGCAATTTGATGAGCTGGAACTTTGCTTATGGATGCAATATTTCAAACTTCAAACCAATTCTTCATATCAAAGATAAAGCTTTTTTCCTCAGTGCACTGGGTGGATGTTGTTGTTTTGTTAGGTGCCATCAAGTCGGTACCGACTCATACCAATCCTATGCACAGAAGAATGAAATACTGCCTGAGCCTGGGCCAACCTCATTACCGCTGCCACACAGGAGTACATCGATGCTGCAGGTCTCCCTCTATTTCTTTGCCCCTCCACATTACCAAACATGATATCCTTCTCCAGCGATTGGTCCCTCCTGACAACATGTCCTAAGTATGAGAGACAAAGCCTGGCCATCCTGGCCTCCAAGGAGCACTCTGGATGCACTTCTTCCAACACAGAGCCATTTGTTCCTTTGGCAGCCCATGGCACTTTCAATATTCTCCTCCAACACCACAACTCAAAAGCATCAATTCTTCTATGGTCTTCCTTATTCACTGTCCAGCTTTCACATTCATATGAGGTTATTGAAAATACCATGGCTTGGGTGCACCTTAGTGCACTTTAGTCATCAAGCTGACATCTTTGCTCTTCAACACTTTAAAAAGTCTTGTACAGCAGATTTGCCTAATGCAATACATCATTTGATTTCTTGACTGCTGCTTCCTTGACTGTTGATAGTTGATCCAAGAAGAATGAAGTCCTTGACAACTTCAATCTTTTCTCCATTGATAAGAATATTGTTTATTGGTCCAGTGGTAAGGATTTTTGTTTTC
>NW_006408655.1:270502-278621 GCF_000296735.1 Chrysochloris asiatica
TTCTTGTCTTCTCAATGACTTTTTGCTTTCTTCATGTATGATGTTCTTGATGTCATCCCACAACTCTTCTGGTCTTCGGTCTTTAGTGTTTAATGTATCAGATCTGTTCTTCAGATGATCTCTAAGTTCAGGTGGCATATATTCAAGATCCTATTTTGGTTCTCATGGACTTGTTTTCATTTTCTTCAGTTTGAATTTGCATGTGAGTAATTGATGGTCTGTTCCACAGTCTTCCCCTGGCCTTGTTTTCACTGATGATATGGAGCTTTTCCATCTTCTCTTTATGAAGATGTTGTCAATTTGATTTCTATGTATTCCATCTGTTGAGGCCCATGTGTATAGTCATCTCTTATGCTGTCTAAAGAAGGTATTTACAATGAACAAATCATTGATTTTGCAGAATTCTATCATGCATTCTCCCGCATCATTTCTATCATCAAGGCCGTATTTTCCAACTACTGATCTTTCCTTTTTGCTCCCAACCTTTGCACTCTATTCACCAGTAATATAGCCAACCTACAAGCATACCCTATAATATTCCACCATTGAGACAAGAGCCAATAACAGCTGCTAAGCATTACATGCAAAAAGGAAAGCCTATCTCCTGATCATATCCACCAGGAGACACCCAGTAAGCTTAATAACAAAGTAACAAACATCCATTTAATCATTAAAAACCCACATAATTACTAGTAATGGCCAACAAAACACACGAAAAAAACCTCAAAACATGTCCCAAAACAGAAAAGAGTAACTGAGACAAATGATCTGGAGACAGACAAAGGCTTTCCAGAAGAGAAAGAGCAGGTTTTGGATTTGCCTGTGAAGGAATTCAGAAGAATGATATGGAACTCAGCATGGATTAAAGAGATAAATGAGAATCCCAGAATTATGAATGCCATCAGTGAAACAATAGGGACAAAAGTGAGGGCACTAATTCAGGGAATACACAGACTACCAAATATTTTGAAAACTACACAAACAAAAGTAGACAAAATAGATGATTGGGACATACTGAAAATTAAAAACGTATGTGCATCAAAAGACTTCACCAGAAGAGTAAAAAAGGGAACCCACAGAATGGGAAAAAAATTTGTTGCAATGACACATCAGACAAATAGCTCATTTTAAAAATACATAGGAAACTACAATACCTTTACAAGAAAAAGACAAATAACCCAATTAAAAAATGAGCACAGGACATGAAGAGACACTTCACCAAGGAGGAGATCCAGGCAGCCAACAAATATATGAAGAAATGTTCAATGATCACTAGCCATTACAGAGATGCAAATCAAAACAACAATGAGATATCATCTCACACAAGCAATAACAGTAAAGGTCAAAAAAGTAGGGGACAATAAATGCTGGCAAGGATGTGGAGAGATTGGGATGCTCCTACATTGCTGGTGGGATTGTAAAATGGTCCAACCACTCTGGAAAGCAATATGGCACTTCCTCAGAAGGTTGGAAATAGAAATACCTTATGATCCAGCAATTCCCCTACTTGGTATTTACCCAAAAGAAATACAAGCCATAACATGAGTATATATATGCACACCAATGTTCATAGCAGCACTATTTATGATAGCAAAAAGATGGAGAGAGCCTTAGTGCCCATCAACTGAAGAATGTGTAAACAAACTGTGATATATACACACAATGGAATATCATGCTACCTTGAAGAATAACAAGGAAGCTGCAAGCCACCGCATAATATGGATGAACCTTGAGGACATTATGCTGAGTGAAATTAGTCAGTCACAAAAGGAGAAATACTGCATAGTAAAAAACTAAGGAAAAGAACCCATAGTACAGGGGGCCATTCTTTGCTGGGTACTGGGATGTGGAGGGAGGTAAGGGGGGAGGGAAAGGTGGAGCACAGGGTAGGGAATAGACACAGGATAGTTTGGGTGCTAGGGAGGGGGCAATACACAAGAAGTGGGAGGGGAATGGAAGAACAAAGTGGATGGGGAAACAATTAGGCAGGTTTTCATGGGCTAAGTGGGACAGAGGTAAATAATGATGTATGCACAACCTTGGAAAAACAGGGTTCTGGGATGCAGGGATTGAGATATGGTTGGAATGGGGAAAAGGGGGGAAATAAGGTTAAGATGCTTGGCTGTCTTTTAAATCTTGGTTTACCTAACATACCATTATAAAATAGATGCTTGAGGGGGAGAGAAAGGAATAGCCAGAAATATCACCATAGAAAGCTTGTAAGTCCATCTTCTACCTATAACTGATTGGAATACCTAGAATTTGGCTACAGTTAAGATTAAGCTCTGACTATTCAGCAGAAACCATGCAGGCAAGAAGGCAATGGGGAGACATTTACAAAATCCTAAAAGAAAAAAAAATGCCAACCAAGAATTGTCTATCCAGAAAAACTGTCAATCAAATATGATGGTGCAATCAAAACATTCCAGGATAAACAGAAGCTAAGAGATTTTGTGAAAGCCAATGCAGCACTTCAAAACATCCTAAAGGGAGTTCTTTGGACTGAAAACCAACAAGAATTGGCAACAACCAGAGATTGACAGGCATAGCAACAGTACCTGAAACTCAGGTGATGGATAACAGAGTCCAGAGCAGAACAAAATTACAACAATGAATTCAAAGGAGCTGGGAGGTCAACTGAAGATCAAAATAATAACTATGTTAAAGAAGGGAAAAATGTAGGAACAGAAATCCAGGTGGTGAGGAAGTCAGGTAGATTACAGGATACAACAGATTGTCTTAAATGGAGGGAAAAGTTAATAGATGATAAGGTAACCCTAAAGAAAGTTAATACTTCACAGCTTACCATGAAAATGAACTTCCAAGCAGAACAAGCAAACATGAAAACTAAGAAGAAACCAACAAGAAATGGCACAAAAAACACAAACTCAGCACAAGAAGGCATGCAGCACAAAAAATGAGCCACACTACCCCAAAAATTAACATAATGGCAGCAATTAATTCATACCTACCAATAATTACACTGAATGTCAATGAATTACATGCACCAGTGTAGAGACAGAGAGTGGCAGAATGGATAAGAAAATAAGACCCTTCAATATGCTGCCTGCAAGAGACACACCTTACACACAAAGACAAAAACAGATTCAAAGTTAAAGGATGGAAAAAAATATACCAAGCTAACTGCAACAATAAGCAAGCAAGAGTGGCAATATTAATCTTCAATAAAGTTAACTTTAAGACAAACACCAGCATAAGAGCTAAAGAAGGACACTACGTCATGATCAAAGGATGACATAACCATAATAAATATCTACGCTCCTAATGAAAGAGCACCAGGATATATGAAGCAAACCTTACTAGAATTGAAGAAAGAAATAGGTAAATCTACAATTATAGTGAGAGATTTTAATACACCACTTTGGAAAAGGGACAGAACAACCAGAAACTCAACAAACGTACAGAGGAACTAAACAACACAATCAACCAAATTGACATCATAGATGTGTACAGAGCATTCAACCCAACAACAGCACAATATACATCCTTATCCAGCGCACATGGAACATTCTCTAGAATTGACCATGTGTTAAAAAAAGTAGAGGATAATAAATGCTGGCAAGGATGTGGAGAGACTGAGATGCTCCTGCATTGCTGGTGGGATTGCAAAATAGTCCAACCTTTCTGGAAAGTAATATGGTGCTTCCTCAGAAGGTTGTAAATAGAAATACCTTATGTGTTAGGTCACAAAGCAAGCCTCCATAAATTTACAAACATCAAAATACTGCAAAGCATCTTTTCAAACCACAATGCTATAAAACTAGAAATCAACAATAAGAAGACCAAGGAAATAAAGTCGAATAAATGGAAACTGAATAACACCCTGCTAAAAAGTGACCAAATTACATGCACTTTTCCCTCCACTTAAGAAGAAATTAAACACGAATTCTCAAAGTTCTTAGAAATATATGAGAAAGAAAACAGAACATACCAACACCTTTGGGACACGGCAAAAGCAGTGCTGAAAGGACAATTTATTGTGATAAATGCGCACATCCAAAAAGAGGAAAGAACCAAAATAAACACATTAACACAGCATCTACAACAATTAGAAACAGACCAACAGAAGGAACCTATAGTCACACACAAAAGAAAAGAAATCATAATGATAAGAGCAGAAATAAATAAGATGGAAAACAGAAAAACTATAGAAAAAATCAATAGGACAAAGAAGCTGGTTCTTTGTAAGGATTAGTAAAATTAACAAACCATTAGCAACACTAACAAAAGAAAAAAAGGGAGAAGACGCAAATAACACACGTTAGAAACCACATGGGCAATGTCACAACAGAACCAAATGAAATCAAAAGGATGATTACAGAGTACTATGAAAAGTTGTACTCCAACAAATTCGAAAACTTAGAAGAGATGGATACCTTTTTAGAAAAACATGACCTACATAAAGTTACACAGAGTGAAGTAGAAAACTTGAACAGACCCATAACATTAGAAGAAATTGATCAGGTCATCAAAAAACTCCCAACCAAAAGAGTCCAGGCCCAGATGGCTTCACGGGTGAGTTCTACCATACATTCAGGGAAGAGCTGTCACCAATTTGACTCAAATTATTCCAGAATATAGAAGAGGATGGAAACTTCCTAATACATTTTATGAAGCAAGCCTAACCTGCATACCAAAACCAGGGAAGGTCATCACTGAGAAAAGAAATTATAGACCAATATCCCTCATGAACACAGATGCAAAAATTCTCAACAAAATCCTAGCCAACAGAATGCAGCAGTAGATCAAAAAAAAATACATCATGACCAAGTGGGTTTCATAAAAGAGATACAAGGATGGTTCAACATTAGAAAAACAATCAATGCAATCCACCACATAAATAAGAAAAAGATAAAGAACCATATGATCATGTCAACTGATGCAGAAAAGGCATTTGACAAAATCCAACATTCATTCCTGGTTAAAAAAAAAAAAAAAAACTCAGCAAAGTAGGAATTGAAGGGAAATTCCTCAACATAATTAAGAGCATACATACAAAACCAACAGCCTACATCACTCTCAATGGAGAGAAACTGAAAACCTTCCCTCTCTGAATGGGAACCAGACAAGGATGCCCTTTGTCACTACTCCTCTTCAATATTGTTTTGGAAGTCTTAGCCAGAGCTATATGGCAAGATAGGGAAATTAAAGGCATCCAAATTGGCAAAGAGGAAGTAAAACTCTATTTGCAGACGGTATGATCCTATACATAGAAAACCCTAAAGACTCAGTAAAAAGCCTACTAGACATCATTGGAAGATTCAGCAAAGTGGCAGTTGGATTCCTCTACAGTAACAATGACAGCACTGAAAAGGACATGAGGCAAGCAATACCATTTATAATAGCCACCCAAAGGATGAAATATTTAGTAATAAACATAACCAGAGAAACAAAGGACCTACACAAAGAAAATTAGAAAACACTACTATAAGAAACCAAAAGAGACTTAGAAAAGTGGGAGAACATACCATGTTCCTTGATAGGAAGACTAAACATCGTGAAAATGTCAATACTGCCCAAAGCAATTTACACATATAATGCAATCCCAATCCAGATTCCAACAACATTCTTCAAAGAGATGGAATAGACAATTACAAAGTTTATATGGAAAAGGAAAGAGACTCAGGATAAGTAAAGCACTGCTTAAGAAGAACAAGGTGGTAGGCCTCTCACTACCCGATTTCAAATATTAATACATGGCTATAGTGGTCAGAACAGCCTGGTACTGGTACAGTGAAAGGTACATTGATCAATGGAACAGAATGAGAATCCAGAAATTAACCTATCCACATACAGCCAACTGATTTTCGACTAAGTGCCTAGGTATATTGCATGGGGAGAAGACAGTCTCTTTAACAGATGGTACTGGCAGAACTGGAAAGCAATATGCAAAAGACTGAAACAAGACCTTTATCTCACGCCCTATACAAAAATGAACTCAGCATGGATTAAAGACCTAAATTTGAATCCCAAAATTATGAAGGTCATCAGTGAAAAAATAGGGACAAATGTGAGGGTTCTAATCCAGGGCATACAAAGACTACAAAACATTTTGAAAATTACAAAAACAAAAGTAGACAAAATAGATGATTGCTGTTATTGTTGTTGTGAAGTGCTGTCGAGTCGGTTCCAACCCCTAGCGACCCTGTAGAGGGTTTCCGAGGAGCAGCTGGCGAGCTTGAACTATCAACCTTGCAGTCTGGCTTTGCAGTCTGGCACATTAACCCAATGCACCACACCAGGACTCCAAATAGATGATTGGGACATACTAAAAATTAAAAACTTATATGCATCAAAAGACTTCACCAGAAGAGTAAAAAGGGAACCCACAGAATGGTAAAAAAATATTTTGCAATGACACATCAGATAAGGGACTCATTTCTAAAATATATAGGAAACTACAACTCCTCTACAAGAAAAAGACAAAGAACCCAATTAAAAAATTGAGCACAGGAGATGAACAGACACTTCACAAAGGAGGAGATCTGGGCAGCCAACAAACGTATGAAGAAATGTTCACGAACACTAGCCATCAGAGAGATGCAAATCAAAACAACAATGAGATATCATCTCACACAAACAATAATAGCAAAGATCAAAAAAGTAGAGGGCAATAAATGCTGGCGAAGATGTAGAAAGACTGGGACCCTCCTACATTGTCGGTGGGACTGCAAAATAGTCCAACCACTCTGGAAAGCAATATGGTGCTTCCTCAGAAGCTTGAAAATAGAAACACCTTATGATCCAGCAATTCCTCTACTTGATAGTTATTTATAGGAAATATGAGCCATAACACGAGTATATATATGCACATCAATGTTCATAGCATCACTATTTACAATAGCAAAAAGATGGAGACAGCCTAACTGCCCATCAATTGAAGAATGGATAAACAAACTGTGGTACATACACACAATGGAATACTATGCTACCTTGAAGAACAACAAGGAAGCTGCAAGACACCACATAACATGTATGAACCTTGAGGACATTATGCTGAGTGAAATTAGTCAGTCACAATAGGAGACATACTGCATAGGACCATTATTGTAAAAGACTAAGAAAAAGAACTCACCCTAAAAGGGGGGGAAATGTATGTATAATTGCTGATCATCGGGATGTATGGGATGAGAGGAGGGGAGGGAGGGAGAAGATAGAGCACAGGGTGGGAATAGACACAGGATATCTTGGATGCTGCAGGAGAGGTGAAGGGGGGGGAGGGCAGGCAATACACCAGAAGGGGTAGGGGAATGGAAGAACAAGGCTGATGGGAGAACAGTTAGGCAACTTTGCATAGGCTAAATAGGACAAAGGTAAATGATGATGTTTGCACAACCTTGGAACAACAGGGATTGAGTCATGGTTTGAATGGGTAAAAGAGGGGAAAAATGTTAAGATGCTTGACTATCTTTTGAATCTTGGTTTCCCTTGCCTATCATTGTGAAATAGACACAAAAGGAATAGCCAGAAACATCACAATAGAAAGCTTGTAAGTCTGTCTTCAGCCTATAACTGATTGGAATACCTTAAAGGGGGCTAGAAGTAGCCCAGTGAAAGAGGTCTCCTGTGAAGCTTTTGCGTTACATAAGACCATAGGTGGAAACCAGAACCCCATCAGAATTGTCTGAGGTGGGAAATTTCCACTGGAAAAGACAAGTATACCAGCTTGGAGTGGCTAGAAGAACGGAAGATACTTCGTGAAGAAAGACCAGCAGGAAAAATCATAAACAATAACAGCAGTCTGATTACTACAAGAACAAGTAAGATGTTCACCCTGGAGCCATCAAGGCACGTGGTCTGGTCCCCTCAGAGCAAACTCCCTTCCAAAACTAAGACTCAAGGGGAATACACCACCAGGCATGTGGTCTGGCTGGTGACCACGTTGGTCACCAATTAGGGGAAGAGGGGGAAAAACAGCAATGAAGTTGGGATCTAAGTCTGACCATATTCAACAGACTCATGTGAATCCAGGAGGAGACCTGGATAGCCAGCAGTTACAGCAAGACCTGGGGACTCCTGGGCCCAGAGGCAGTGACATGGCCACAGAGGACTAGAGTGGAGAGTGAAGCATCCAGCTGATATGAAGTGAGGGGAGATG
>NW_006408655.1:279541-291624 GCF_000296735.1 Chrysochloris asiatica
CGAATCGGGCTGCGAACCTCAAGGTCAGCAGTTCGAAACTACCAGCTGCTCCGCTGGAGAAAGATGAGGTTTTCTGCTCCCGTAAATATTTACAGCCTCGGAAACCCTGTTCAGGGTCGCTATGGGTCGGAACCGACTCCACGGCACTTAACAACAACATAGATGATCACAGAATGTTGTTGTTGTTAAGTGCCGTGGAGTCGGTTCCGACCCATAGCAACCCTGTACAAGGTTTCCGAGGGTGTAAATCTTTTCGGGAGCAGAAAGCCTCATCTTTCTCCCGGGGAACAGCTGGTAGTTTCGAACTGCTGACCTTAAGGTTCGCAGCCCGATTGGTAACAACTACACTACCAGAGCTCCTTGATCACAGAATACTTGATTACTTTTAATTTTGAAAAGTCTATTTCACATAAAGTGACAGGTTTAAACTTAAGATAAGTCTTTAACACAAAGATAAGTTTGACAAAGACTTTTTAAAACCCCCTTCACAATAAATTCAAGAATTACAATGTTATCCATGTATTTACTTCTTTGGGATAGTTTTAGTTCTTTTCAAATATGCTTGCAGCCAAGAAATTTTAACCAAAATTAAATATCCAAGTGTTCACACAGAATGACAGATTGAAATAATTCCATTTTTACTTGTATGTCTTTACTTTCCCTGGGCTGTAATTCTTCACATTTAGTCCACTGATCAAACACAGGAATATGTAGTACAAAAAACTGTATCCAAAATGAACTCCAACAATTCTGAACCATTACAAACTGACTCTCAAAACAAACGTGTAGATGAGTTCACATGTATCTGGGTTGTTTATATAACTGAGAGTTCTCTAAATTAACTTCTATGTGGATCCCATGTGTATTAGGCAATAAGAAATTAAAATCTTATTTCTTTCGTACAAACACATATACAAGGGGCTTCAAATTTTATGAAAAAATAGAGTTAAAAGATAATGGAATTTTTCCACAAACTTTTTGAAGACCCTTCATATAAGTAGTTTATGTAGCCTAACCTAGCCTATCTGCTATTAAGTTTAATGAATTTATTGAAATAATCATCCCATGAGTTTTGTTTTCCCAGTACAATAGGAAGCTTTGATCTTTATACAATATGTACAACAAAACCTGCAAAAACCAGAATTTGTTTTTGGCAGAAACCTGTCAGAGAAAAAAAAAAAAAACTATTAACTAAAACAAGGTAAGATGCTTACTAGAGAGTGCAATAAACAAACACCCTGTCAAAAGTGAACAGTTTGCTAAACCCAGGAAAATAAGACAGGTCTGGCATGATTCAACTCTCAAAGATTTCACAAACTGTATGTTATTATTAGTGCTATCAAATTGGTTTCAACTCATAGAAATCCTATAAACAACAGAAAGAAACATTGCCCCTCTAGTCCTCATCCTCAAAATCATTGTTATGTTTGAGCCCATTCTTACAGCCACTGTGTCAATCCGTACCATTTAGGGACTTCCCCTTTTACACTGACCCTATACTTTACCAATCATGATTTCCTTCTCCAGGTACAGGTTCCTCCTGATAACCTGAGAAGGAGGTTTCCCCATCCCTGCTTCTAAGGAGCATTTTGATTGCACTGCTTCCAACACATTCTTCTGGCAGCCCAAGATTATTCAATATTCTTTTTATTGTTGCTGTTGTTAGGTGCCATGAGTCAGACTGACTCACAACGACCCTATGGCACAACAGAATGAAACACTACACGGTCCCATTCCAACCTCACAATATTTGGTGAACCTGAGCCTATTGCTGCCATCACGGTGCTAATCCACCCTATTGGTGGTCTTCCTTTTTTTCCCCCAACCATCCACTTTATCCAACATGATGTCCTTCTCCAGGGACTGGTTCCTCCTGATAATATGTCTGAAGTCTGGCCATCTTGGCTCCAAGTAGCATTCTGGTTTTACTTCTTCCAACATACATTGGTCTGGTTTTTTTTTTGTTTGTTTGTTTTGTTTTTTTGGCAGTTCATAGTACTTTTAGTATTCTACACCAACACAATAACTCAAATGCATCAAATTTACTATGGTCTTCCTTATTCGCTGTCAACTTTCACATACATATGAGGTTATTGAAAATACCATGGCTTGAATGAGGCATTCCTTAGTCCTCAAATTGACAACAGTTTAATAAGGTCTTGTTTGTGCAACACATTTGATATCTTGACTGCTGTTTCCATAATTGCTGATGGGAGATCTGAGCAAAATGAAGTCTTGGACAACTTGAATCTTGTCTTCATTTATATGGATGTTGTTTATTGGTCCAGTGGTGAGGATTTTTGTTTAATTTATATTGAGATGCAACCCACACCAAAGCCTGTGTTTTTTGATCTTCATCAGTAAGTATTTTAAGTTCTCTTGCCTTTCAGCAAGCTAGGTTGTATCATATATATATTTCTGGTTGCTAATATGTTTTCCACCAATCCTGATGCCATGTCTTTCCAAATATAATTCAACTTCTCAGATTATGTGCTCAGCATACAGATTGAATAAGTATGGTGAAAAAAATTTTACAGTGGCGCACACATTTCCAAGTTTTAAATCATTTGGTGTTCCCTTGTTCTGTTCAAACAACTGCCTCTTGCTGTATGTACAGATTTCTCATGAGCACAATGAAGTGTTTCAGAATACTCATTCTTCGCAATGTTGTCCACAATTTGCTATAATCCATACAATGGAAAGCCTTTGCATAGTCAATACAGCACAGACAAACATCTTTCTGGTATTCTCTGCTTTCAGTCAAGATCCATTTGACATCAGGAATGCTATTCCTCGTTCCATGTCTTCTTCTAAATCTAGCTTGAATCTCTGGAAGTTCTCTATCAATGTATGGTCCCAAGCCATACATCACAAAAAATGGTTGCCGTCATTTTTGTATTATATTTGCATGTGATATTAATGACATTGTCTGATGATTTCTGCATTCTGTTGGGTCACCTCTCTTTGTAATGAACACAGATATGCATCTCTTCTAATCAACTTGCCAGGCAGTTCTCTTACAAATTTCTTGGTATAAATAAGTGGGTGCCTCCAATGCTTCCTAACCTTGTTGAAGGATTTCAATTTATATTCCATCAATTCCCAGTGCCTTGTTCTTAGCCAATGTCTTTAATGTACCTTGGACTTCTTCTTTCCATATCATTGGCTCTTGATCATTTGCTAACCTTGAAATGGTTCAACATCATCCATTTCTTTGGTAAAGTGGCTCTTATATTCCTTCCATCTTCTTTTGATGCTGTCTGCATCCTTCAATATTTTGCCCATAGAATCCTTCAATATTTCAAGTTGAGGCTTGAATTTTTTCTTCAGTTCCTTCAGCTTAAGAAATCTGAATATGTTCTTCCCTTTTGGTTTTCTAACTACAGGTCTTTGCACATTTCCTTGTAATATTTGACTTTGTCTTCTTGAGCTGACCTTTGAAAATTTCTGTTCAGCTCTTTGCTTTAGCATCCCTACATTGGAAAGCAAGTTTCAGAATCTCTTCTGACATCCATTTTGGTCTTTCCCTTCTCTCTTGTCTTCTGAATGACCTTTTGCTTTATTCCTGTATGGTGTTCTTGATGTCATCCCATAAATCTTCTGGTCTTCAGTCTTTAGTGTCTAATGCATCAAGTTTGTTCTTGAGATGGTCACTAAATTCAGGTAGGATGTGTTCAAGGCCATATTGTGGGTCTTGTGGACTTGTTTTCATTTTCTTCAGCTTCAACCTGAGCTTGTATATGAGCAACTGTTTGCCCTTCTCTTTGTTTTTACTGATGATCTAGAGCTTTTCTACCATCTCTTTCTACAGATGTAGTCAATTTGATTTCTGCATATTCCATCTGGTGACATCCATGTGTATAGCTGTCTTTTATGTTATTTACAAATATATTTACAATGAAGAAGTCATTGGCCTTGCCAAGTTTTGTCATGTGATCTCCAGCATCGTTTTTATCACCAAATTTTTGGCTAATGATCCTTCCTTTTGGTTTCCAGTCTTCACATTCCAGTCACCAGTAATTTTCAATACATGGTGATTGCATGTTTGATCAATTTCCGACTTGAAAAGTTAGTAGAATTCTTCAATTTCATCATGGCTTTAGTGGTTGGTGCACAAATATGAATAATAGTGGTATTAACTAGTTAGACAGTGTTGTACTTCAAGATAAATATTGATAAGTTCTTTTTTGATGATGAATGAGACACAATTCCTCTTTGTCATTTCCAACATAGTAAATCATGTGATTGTCAGATTTAAATCGACCAAAATGCCTAGAATTATCAATGTTTATGCCTTCCATTTCATTTTGACAATTCTAGAATCATACTTTGTACAGTCCATATTCCATATAATGCCATCTGCTTACAGTGCAGAGTAGCGCTCATGCAGCAATGCTTTGATATTATCTTCATAAGAAGACTTAAGCAATAAAATGCTTTCTGTGTAACTTGACCATGTAGTAGACATTCTGTGTCACAAAAACAACTACTTATGTATGTATTTTGGATTGCCATAATACTGTTATATTTGTAGAAATAGTTATTTCAAAACACAATTGATTTCTTAGTTTTATGGGACTTTCTGTTTGATTTTTGTGTGAGAGGTAGAGAGTAATAAGGAGTGAGCGTTAGGATTGTGGCTAAATCTAACATAGGGTTAATTTTGGGAGTAAGGGTTGGTCGAGGGCTAGAAGTAAACATTGTATAATTTTAGGATAACAATAAGGTTTATTTCTTTTTTTTTTTTTCTTGAAATCTACTTGATTTCCTCTTCATTTGAAAGTTCTGTAACTACATTATTTCCTCATTTTATGTAATGTTTTTTTGTTGTTGTTCTTCTTTTTCTTCTCTATTTTCAGCTTTGTAGTACTGTTTTCTTTTAATATTTCCATATCTGGGTACAGCCTAGGTGATATTGTTATGTATGTTAGTCTCAGGTTGTTGCTGGCTGATGATGATCCCTGTCCAAAGAACATCCTTTAGCATTTTTTGTAAGGTTAGTCTATTTTTCACAAATTCTTTTAATTTCTTCTTGTCTGAAAATGACCTAGCTTCGCTGTCATTTTTGATAGACAATTTTGCTGGATACAGAATTCTTGGTTGGCATTTTTTTAATCAGAGTTTTATGTATATCATTCCATTGTCTTCTTGTTTTCTTTGGTAGAAACTTTTCGTTTTTCATTAACTGCTCTTAGGATTCTTTCCTTGTCTTTAGTTTTGATTTGGTTTGATTACAATATATCTTGATTCTTTTCTTTGGGATTCTGTACTGTTTGGTATTCATTCAGCTTCTTGAATGGCTATCTTCTTGTCTTTCATGATGTTAAGGAAGTTTTCTTCTAACAACTCTTGGGCAATATTCTCTAAGGTTTTTTTTTATCTCTTCCAATTCTGGAATTCCAATCACATGTAAGTTATTACTCTTGATAATGTCCCACAAAAAATCTTAGATTTTCTTCAGGTTATTTTGTTATTTTGTTTGATTGTTTCTCTAACAGATAACATTGAGAGTTTTTTCTTGATAATCAGAAATTCAGACTTCCATTGCTTCAATTCTACTTTTTTGCCCTTTCAGTGTATTATTTATACCTGAAATCTTAGTACTAATCTTCTGATTTTCTGACTGTTGTTTTTGTATTGTTCCCATTTTTTTTGTCCATTTGTGTTCTGAATTCTTCTAAAGTTTTATCCATGTTTTCCTTGATTTCATCTGCAGCTTTCTTTTTTTTTTTAACAGATAGTATTTAAATTTTAATATTTAAGTTTACATGTGGATAGAGACGGAAATGGATATATAGAAGAAAATAGAGATGCCAACATTTTACCTGCACGTGATTTGTGTGGTAATTTTCTCTTTTCCTTTTTTCTCTTTTTTCTTATTGGTAGTTACTAGTTTTGTTTTGGTGTTGTTGGTTTTTTATCTACATATATATAGCAAGGATAAAAATTTAAGGAAAAGAGAGAAACAAAGAAATTGATAGAATAGTGTACAGGAGCTAAGCAAGGATGAGGTTACGAAGGTGAGACTTTGAACTTGGCCCAAACATGAGATTTAAACACTGTCAGGAGTCCTTGTGTGACACTACAGGATAATGTGCTGGACTGCAAGGTCAATTTGAACAGCAAGGTCGATGGTTAAATTCACCAGCCACTCCTCAGAAACCCCACACAGGGTCGCCATGAGTTGGAACCAACTCAATGGCACCCAACAGCAACAATAACAATCTCTAAATAAAAGTATTTAGAGATAAGACATTTTCTTAAAGATAATTGTTGCTGTTAAGTGCCATCCAGTTGGTTCCAACTCACAGCAACCCTGCATAGGATTTCTGAGGAGCGGCTGGTGGGTCCAAACAGAAGACCTGTGGTTAGCAGTCCTGTGCTGATTCTACAGTGCCATACCAGAACTAACAAGTAGAAAAAATCATTTTGCAGCTTTAATATTCTTTCAAGCTGTTGAACTTATCAGGTAGTTCTAGTACCATTTCTAGTGTTACATTTTCTGACTTTGTATTTTGGTCACTTGTTTGAGGCACTCTGTCTTGTTTCTTTGTGTAAGCTGTAATTACCTGCTTTCTTTCAGATATTGTGGTGTTGTATTTATATTTGATTGATGATTGTATGTTGGTATGTTCTCAGGCATTCACACCTGTTACCTGGTGGATATGGTAGAGACTAAATTATGAACGCAATTAGTTTCCTATTCACTATTTGTGTACAGTAATTCAGGGCAGATTCACATGCCTCCAGAATCAGGGGTGTTAGTTCAAGCATCTGACACCAAGAAGAGCAGAGGCTGCAAGAGGCGGTGCCACTGGCTGCTGGGTTGTCTAGGGCAGGAACTGGTCCCCAGCTATGAGAAGAGTGTGGGAACAAGAGAGAACTGTAGCCCCTTTGCACCAACCTCCGGCCTCATCCTATGCCTGCAGGCCACTGTATCCACAGTTACTCCCCAAAGCCCAAGATGGCTGCACTACTCCATGCCAGTATATAATACACCTGTTTTTCTTCTCTCTGTTCCTGCCTAGCTTCCTCGTCCAACTGACACTCAATCCACTTCTCTGTCCTGTCTCCTAATGGTCAAGGTTCCAGGATCATCATCTGTATTTGTTTCACTCAGTCTCCCATGTCTTTGTTGCAGTGGGTTGTCTCAGTATACCTGTCTACTCTGCCTTTTTGCCCAAAATTAAATTGTTGATAATTCAATATTTTCCCTACTTAACATGATTTTCCCTATTGATCCAGTTATGAGACTTTTTATTTTCTTTATTTTGAGGTTTAACCCGTACTGAAGGCTATGGTCTTTACTATTTTCACCAGTAAGCACTTCAAGTCTTTTCACTTTCAGGAAGCAAGATTGTGTCATTTGCTTATCTCAGGTTGTTAATCAGTCTTTCTCCATTCCTCAAGTTACATTCTTCCTCATGTAGTCCAGCTTCTTGGATTATTTGTTCAACATATAGTTGAATAAGTATAGTGAGGGGATACAACCCTAACATACACTTTTCATTCTTTTAAACCACATAGTAACCTCTTGTTCTTGTCAAATGACTATTCCTTGTTCTTTGTACAGTTCTATATGAGCACAATTAAATGTCCTGGAATTCTCATCCTCACAATTTTATCCACAGTTTGTTTTCATCCATACAATCAAATGCCTGTGCATAGTTGATAAGACATAAGTAAACATATTTCTGGTATACTCTGCTTTCAGACAAAATTCATCTGTCATCTGGAAGGATATCCACATTCTCCTCTGAATTTCTGGCAGTTCCCTGTCATTGTACTGCTACAACTATTATTTTGTTATCTTCAGCAATATTTAACTTGTGTGTGATATTAATGATATTCTGCAGTAATTTCCACATTGTGTTGGATCATCTTTGCATATTTCATTATAATATTTCACTTTTTCTTCTTGATTTAGTCTTTAAAGTCTTATGTTCAGTTCTTTTACTTCATCATTTCTTCTGTTTGCTTTAACTACTTTATGTTCAAGAGAAACTTTCAGGAGTCTCTTCTGACATACATTTTGGTCTTTTCTTTCCTTCCTTTATAATGGCCTTTCACTTTCTTTCTGTATGGTATTCTTGATGTCATCCCACAACTTGTCATTAACACTAAATAAATCAAATCTATTTTTGAGATGGTCTGTAAATTCAGATGGGAGTTTTGATGCTCATGAACTTCTTTTAATTTTCTTCAGTTTCAACTTGAATTTTCATATGAGATATTGATGTTCTGTTCAAAGTTGGCGCCTTGCCTTGTTATGACTAATGATAATTGAACTTCTTTATCATCTCTTTCTCCAGATGTAGTCAATTTGATTCCTGTGTATTCCATCTGGTGAGGTCTATCTGTATAGTCACCATTTATATTGCTGGGAAAGAAAAGTTATTTTCAATGGATAAGTCATTGGTCTTGGAAAATTCTATCATATGATTTCCAGAATTGTTTCTATCAGCAATGTAATATTTTCCAGCTACTGCTCTTTCTTGTTTCCAATCCCCTAATTATCACTATATCTTGATTGCATTGGGATCGATTTCATACTGCAGAAGTTAGAAAAATCTTTAATTTCTTCATCTTTTGAATTAATGGTTGGTGTGAATACTTGAATAATAGTCATATTTACTGATTGTCCTTGTAGGTTACTTACAGCATTGTACTTCAGGCTACATCTTGAAATATTCCTTTTAACAATGACTGCAACATCATTTCTCTTCAGTTTATCATTTCCAGCATAGTAGACCATATGATTATCTGATTCTAAATGGCCAATACAAGTCCATTTCAGCTCACTAATGCCTAGAATATCTATCTTCAAATGTTCCATTAATTTTTACAACTTTCAATTTGTCCTAGATTTATGCTTTATGCAAGGAGTCCTGGTAGTGTAGTGGATTATGAGCCGGACTGCTAATCACAAAAGTCAGTAGTTCAAATCTACCAGACACTCTATGGAAGATGAGGCTTCCAGCTCCTCAGAAACCCTTTAGAGGGTCACTATGAGTTGGAACTAACTCAGTAACACACAACCACCACCACTACCATACTTCATGTATTCTGTGTTCTGATTATTAATTGATACTTACAACTGTTTTTTTCTCATTTTTATTTGTGTCACATCAACAAATGAAGGTCCTGTAAGCTTTATTCCATTCGCATCATTGAGGTCAGTTCTACTTTGAGGAGCAGCTATTCCCTAATTGTATTTAGAGTGCCTTCCAATCTGTGGGACTCACCTTGTGAGACTGCATCAGACAATGTTATACTGCTATTCATAAGGTTTTTACTGGCCAAATTCTTTAGAAGCAGATTGTCAGGTATTCTTATTTCCCAGTCTGTCTTAGTGTGGAATTTCAACTATACTCTGTCCACCATGGGTGACCTGGCAGGAATTTGAAATATCATGACATAGCTCACAGAATCATAGCAACACACAAGCCACTATGACAAACTGACAGAGAAGTGATAGATACCATATATATATGTTGTCGTTAAGTACTGTCTAGTTGGTTCAGGCTCATAGCGGCACTGTATAGTGTTTTCAAGAAGCAATAGTTGGGTTTAAACCACAAACTTTCAGTTAGCAATACAGTGCTTAAACCATTGCCACACCAGTACTCACACACACACACATATGAGGGAGAGTAAAAATTACCTGCACTCTGGCTGTAAAATTTATTTTAATCAACTTTTAGAAAAGACAAATACATAATTTTTCTACATAATTTCCTTGCTTTTCAATACATTTTGTCCATCCACAACACACTTTCATATTCCCTTATTTAAAAATGTCTTAGGCTGAGCTGCCAGTCATGAATGCACCACTGTCATCATTTCTTCATCAGAGGTGAATCTTCATCCTCAAAGGGCTGCTTTCAAGAAATCAAATAGGTGAAAGTCTGATGGAGCAAGATCAGGACGATACTGAAGATGCTTTAACACTGCAAACCAAAGTTTTTGCAGAGCGTCAACACTGTCAACTGACATTTGTATTCACTTGGGCTCATGGAGTGCAAACTAAAGCACAAAGAAGCTCAGCCCTTTGTGAGGTGTTGAGGTGGCACTCAGAACCTTTGCCTTCTAGAGTGGGTTGGAGTGATGACTTCATAGAAAATGAAGCCTAAATTGAGAGGAAATGGTAATTCTGATTCAGATTCCAAATCCTGGAGAACTCAGATAATGAAAAGAGAAAAACAAATGTTTTTAAATGGCTTTTCTTGCAAGTACTACTAATTACAGTCATTCATGTGACTAATTGCCATTTTCCCTAATTACTATGCAGCATATTAACAATCATCCACATCACTACATATGTGTCAGATTAACAAAGTTTAATTGGACAATGTGTACTCTGTCTCCACAGTTTATAGCTCATGTAGCTTAACCTAGCCTATTTGCTCATGAGTTTAATGAATTTGTTTTCCCAGTAAAATCTGAATGCTAGTAAGCTTTGGGCTTTCTATAGTTGGGAAGTTAATAACTCTTGTCCGCTTTTGTTTACAAGATTCTCTTCATGACCATTCATTGCAATGGCTGCTGAGCTTCCATCTGTTGAAACTCGGGCTAACTTCAGGAGCCAAAATGAAAACTTCCACTGCTTCCAGTGTTAGGCATCATTTGGCATCAAAAAGGTAAAAACACAGACCTGTGCATATTGTTGTTGTTAGCGACCCTGTATAGGGTTTCCAAGGAGCACCTGATGAGTTTGAATTGCTGATCTTATGGTTCAAACCAACCTTGCTGGTCCATTGCTTTATCTCACAGTGTCACACCAGGACTATATATCAACTAAAGTGACTTTAAGCTATTGAGGTTCCTGATTTCCCCAGGGTTCAAATTTCAAATGATGTGTCTCACAATTTTTGACTTAATAAGCATGGCCTTTGTACTCACAGATCCTAATTATCCAGCCACACTTACCTGGGTAAAACTAGACAGCAATGAGGATTTTGAAAATTAGCCTCCTTAGGAGAATGGGATGGTGGTAACTGGCCACCACCAGGTTGATCTAATGGCAACATCATGGAAGTTGGTTACTCCCTGCAGGTCTGACTATATGGACTCAAATGTTGTTTCAGAGTGTTTGCTGTTTAGAAACAAGTAAATGTTTGGGAAATCATGATCCCTTTTTAAAATGATCCTTGTATTCGTTTCCTATTGATACTGCAACAAACTACTAAAAATGTATTGGTTTAAAACAATCTTACAGTTTTGCAGGTCAGAATTCCAAAATGTGTTAGGAGAACTGTGTTCCTGCCAGAAGATCAAAGGGAGAAGCTACTTCCTTGTCTTTTCCAGCTTTTAGAAGCTACGCATATCCCTTGGCTGTTGGCCTCACGTCACTCTGACCTCTGCTTCGTTTCTCACGTCTTCTTTGCCTCTCTTACCTGTAAACAAGTGGTCATCAAGTTGACTCTGATTCAGGGTAGCCTCATGTGTGTCACAATAGAACTGTGCTCCAAGGGATTTTCATTGGTTTATTTTTGCCTTTCTCTTATAAAGATCACTTTAATGACATCAAACCAATTTGGGTAATCCAGAATAGTCTGCGTCATCTCAAGACCCTTAATTAAATCATATCTGCACAGTCCTTTTTGCCAAGTAAAGCACATGTTTATGTGTTCTGGGGATTTGATGTGGACATCTCTGAGATACCACTGTTCTTTCTACCATAATGAAAATGGAACACAGGCCAGTACAAGGAAAAGAATTTCAGATACACTATCAACTGAAGCAAGAACACAATTGAAATTATACGGCTTATAAAAATGTGAACATGGACTAGAAAATCAGGGTCAAATATGGAGAAAGTTCTGTTAAAATAGCAGGATTATACAGGAAGCTTTTCTTTCCCCATCACTCCAAATCTGGAGATTCATTTTCATGGCTATTATACTCTGAAGAATAAAAAAGAAACAAAAACAAAAGAAGATTTGATATTTGCCAAAATATACAAAGCAAAGACAGTAACTTAAATTTTAAAATAGTAAATATGCTTCCTTTAACTACACAAGTAAGGAGCTCTGGTAGCGTAGTGGTTACGAATCGGGCTGCGAACCTTAAGGTCAGCGGTT
>NW_006408655.1:291749-326562 GCF_000296735.1 Chrysochloris asiatica
AACAACAACAACTACACAAGTAATTAAATGAAAAGTTCCATTTCCTTCCTAATTTGCAAAAGAATTGGAAATAAACAAATAAAAAGTCAAGATTAGTTTTGTCAGATGGAAGAACGATTTCCTTTTTTGATAAGTTAACTGAATAATGGTAGTATTAAAATGATAATATTAAAAGAAGAAAAATTAATAAATGAATCTAGAACTCTATCTGTGTGATTTCTTAAGAAATTCTGTGTTTATAGGCTAAATTTAATTGTCATTAATGTTTACAATGAAGTTTTGATGTCATGCTGCAGGATAGTATGTTGGACCACAAGGTCAGTTTGAACCACAAGATTGGTAGTTCAAACCCAGCAGCCACTTCTCAGAAATTCTAAGGTTGCTATGGGTCTGAACCAACTCAACAGCACTTAACAACAACAATGTTTATAATCATTTTATTGGGATGTCATTCACATAGCATAAAAGTCACACCTCTTAAAATGACAATTCATAGTTTTTTAGTACATTCACAGTTGTGTAAGCATTGTTATTGTTGGGTGCCATCAAGTCAGTTCCGACTGACAGCAACTCTATTCACAAAACACTCCCTGGTCCTGTGCCATCCTCATAATTCCTGCTATGCTTGAGTCCAATGCTGCTGCCACTGTGCCAATTCATTTCATTGGTCGTCTCCCTCTTTTTTGTTGACCCTCCACTTTACCAAGTATGACGTCCTTCTCCAGAGACAGGTCCCTCCTGATAATATGCCTGAATTATGAGAGATGAAATGTGGCCATGTTGACTTCTAAGGAGCATTCTGGCTCTACTGCTTCCAACACAGATTTCTTTGTTATTCTGGCAGTCCGTGGTACCTTAATATTCTTCTCCAACACCATAGCTCAAATGCATCAATTCTGTGGTCTTCCTTATTCATTGCCCAACTTTCACATGCATATGAGGTGATTGTAAATACCATGACTTGGGTCAGACACACCTTAGTCTTCAAATTGACATCTTTGCTCTTGTCCACTTTAAATAAGTCTTGTACAACAGATTTGCCTAATGCAATATATTATTTGATTTCTTAACTGCTGCTTCCGTGAGTGTTAATGGTGGATCCAGGAAAAATAAAGTCTTTGACAACCTCAATCAGTACTATATAATTTTAGAACACTTTCATTATTCCCCCAAAGAAACCCTATGTGCATTGGCAGTCACTCCCCATTCCTTCCTCCCACTTTCTCTGGAAATTACTAATCTGGTATTTTCTGTATCTATGGATTTGTCTTTTCTGGATAAATCATATAAATGGAACCACATATTTTTGTCATTTTTTGTCTTACTACTTCACTTAAGGAGTCCTGGTACTGTACTGGGTTACGAGTTGGGCTGCTAACTTGTCAAGGCTAGCAATTCAAATCTACTAATTGCTCCGTGGGACAAAAGTGAGGTTTCCCGTTCCTGTAAAGATTGACAGTTGTGAAAACTCTATGCAGGGATGGTATGAGTAGGAACTGACTCCGTGGCACTTAACAATGACAAAAGCAACTTCACCTAGCATGATATTTTCAAGGTTTATCTATGCTGTAGCATGTATTTGTAATTCATTTATTTTCATAGTAAAATAATGTTCCATTGTATGGATATACTACCTTTTTTTTTTAACCCGTTCATTAGTTGATGAACATTTTAGTTATTTCCACTTTTTTGCTATTATGAATAATGTTGTATGCACATTTGTGCATAAGTTTTTGTATGAACCGTATTTTCATTTCTCTTGGCTATGTACTTTAGAAATACTACTTCTATTTTTAATATTTAAGATATTCAGGAACTGCTAATCCCAAACTGCTATAAGCCCATAAGCAGTTTATAAGGGTCTTAATTTCTCCCCATCCTTACCAACACTTGTTATTGTCGTTCCCTCCCCCCTTATTTTTAATAACCATCTCAGTCAGTGTGAAGTAGTTTCTCATTGAGGTTTGCTTTATATTTCCAATGACGTTACCTGTGTTTATTGATCATCTATATGTATGGCACTTTAGCATCAGCACTGGACTGAAAATCACAAGGTCAGTAGTTCACATCTGCCAGCTGCTCCTTGGAAAATCTATACAGGGACACTATGAGTTGGTACCAACTCGATGACATTTAAAGACAACAACATGTAGCTTTCTTAGAGAAATGTCTATTTAAATATTTTGCCTATTTTTGCATTGGGTAACTTGTCCTTTGTTGTTGAATTGTGAGAGTTCTTTCTATATCCTGGATATAAGATTCTTATGAAATAAAAGATTTGTAAATATTCTTCCCTGTTCTATGGGAAATGTGTCATTCATTTTTAAAACCAAACACACTCTATGTGTTCTTACTCATGATTATCACAATGCCAGCAAACTTCCCTGGCCATTATTCCTTCAACATTTGCATTTTTCTCTCCATTTATTTCTTCCTTCTTTAAATAAAATTCAGTGATACCAATCTAAAATGATTTAGTATGTGGTTGTCAAACACAAATACCGCCTTGACAGTGAGTATATAATGGAACTTCTCCCTGTAAAACATTTGTTCTTTTTATCTTGCAGTGCACTTTTCATTGCTTTACATCTATGGCAAGCCAAAAAAGAAAATAACTTTTAATAAAAGCTTTTTCTAATTGATGCTCTCATCTCTTGTCTCTTGCTCATAAAATCCAGGATAATACCCCATCTTGCGGCTCCAGACAGTCTCCAGAGGTTGCTTCTGTCAAAATTCAGAACACCTAAGGATGAACTTCAGGCTCTGTCTCTTCCAGAGCCGTTTTTTATTTCCTGCTGTCAGTACTTACTGCTGTGTGTTTCAAACCTGGAAATCTTTTTAGGAGCCATAATCCTTAATTGTGCAAGTGATAATCTCTGTCTAGGCTGTCTCAGAAGTTTAATAACCCAGAAGTCTGTATTAAAGAAAACATCAACCAAAATAATTGCCCTGGAATAGAACTGACTGTCCTCTTCTGTGACTATGATTATCATTTCCTTACTCTTTGCTATATCTTCAGAAAGCTGTGGGTTGTCAGATCAATTCACTTAATTCTTTTACTAGTACTTCCTATGAGAAGATAGCCAGACTGAGCTCTTGATTCCACTTCTAATGCTTTTTTTAAACCTAGGATTTTCTTAAAAATCTGAACTCTTACCATTCACAGTTCTCATCTAACATATTTAGGAAATATTCTGGAAAAAAAAAGAAATTCATAGAAAAACACTGTGACATGCAGTTCATGTGCATACTACGGGTGCTGGCATGATGCTGTAGGATAAGCCTTGGACTGCTAACCACAAGGTCGGTGGTTCAAAACCACCAGCTGCTGCTCAGAAACCCTATCTATACAGGGTTGCTATGAGTTGGAATCAACTCGACGGCATTTAATAATAAAAACAATAATAATGGTGAATATGCATTAAATTTATCAATGTCATTTAAAAAGCCTAGGTAAGTCTCTTCTGTGTTATAAAAGTATTGTGTGTATCTTAGGTTAAATTTCTCAATTATTATTACGAATTATTAAAATTAATTTTTTTAAAAAACATGAAAGCCTGTATTTTTTTCTCCAGACAGTCATTTATATAAAATTGGAAGACCAATTGTGACTTATACATTTGACTTGCTAAATTATCAGTAAAATAACTTAGCACATCCATATAATGGAACATTACATACCTATTAGATATTTATCAACATTAATAATAATATGAAATAATACTCATGTTAAGTGAAAAAAGGTACAGATTTATATTTTCATTGTGATTGAAACTTTAGACATAAATGTTTTAAAGGCCTAAAGAAAAAAAAAGCAAAATATTAATGTTGTTGTTGTTAGGTGTCTTCAAGTTGGTTCCAATTCATAGCTACCCTGTACACAACAGAACAAAACACTGCCCAATCATCTGCCATGCTCACAATGGTTTTCACTCTTGAACGCATTGCTGTTGCCACTGTACCAATCCATCTCATTGGGGGCCTTCCTCTTTTTTATTGACCTTCAACTTTATCAAGCATGATGCCCTTCTCCAGGGATTAATCCCTCCTGATAGCATCTCCAAACTATGAGACATGAAGCCTTACCATCCAGGTTCCTAAGGAGCATTCTGGCTGTACTTCATCCAACACAGATTTGTTTGTTCTTCTAGCTGTCCGTGGTATTTTCAGTATTCTTTCCCAACACCATAACTCAAATTATTCTACAATCTTTCTTATTCATCCTCTAACTTTCAATTGCATGTAAGCATATTTAAAATATCATGACTCAGGTCAGGCACACTTTAGTGCTCAAACTGACATCTTTGTTCTTAAACATTTTAAAGAGGTTTTGTGCAGTAGAATTGCCTAATGCAATACTTCATTTAATTTCTTGATTGCTGTTTCCATGAGTATTGATTGTGGATCCAAGCAAACTGAAGTCTTTGACAACTTCAAATCTTTTCTTCATGATGTTATTTATTTATCCAGTTGTGAGAAATTATGTTTTCTTTACATTGAAATGCAATCCATGCTGAAGGCATGTGTGGTAGGTATTTTAAGTCCTCTTTGCTTCAAGCAAGATTGTATCATCTGCATATCACAGAGTGTTCATGAGTCTTCCACCAATCTTGATGCCAGGGTTTTAGTCATATAATGCAATTTCTCAGATTATTTGCTCAGCATACAGATTGAATAAATATGGATAAAAACTTGGCATACAACTTTCCTGATCTTAAACCGTTCATTGTCCTTTTGCTCTGTTCTAACAACTGCCTCTTGGTCTGTATAAAGGCTCCTCATGAGCACAATTAAATGTTCTGGAATACTGATTCTTCACAGTGTTATCTATAGTTTGTCATGACTCACACAGTTAAAAACCTCTAAAAGTCAATCAAATACAAATAATTAATTTTCTGGTATTCTCTGTTTTAAGCCAAGACCCATTTGATGTCAGCAAGATCCATCTAACGATCATGTGGTCATTTCAGATCCTCTTCTGAATTTGACTTGAATTTCTGCCAGTTTCCTGTCAATGTGCTATTGTAGCCATTTTTAAATTATCTTCAGCAAAATTTTACTTGTGTATGATATTGTTTGAGGATTTCTGCATTTTGGGGAGTCACTATCTTTGGAATGGTCACAAATAATGGATCTGTTTCAATCCGTTTGGTATTTATATAGTGAATACACATGATTATTTTTGTTTACCAGACATTTCCAAGTGATCTCCAAAATCATATATCATCAGTTCTAAGATGCACCTTTTCACATTTTAATATCACTGAAACTGAGACAGATCCTACAATTGTTACCAGCCTTAAAATTTGTATGGAGTACAGTTCTACTCTACATACATAGGGTTGCCATGAGCTGGAATTGCTGTTACCACAAACAGTAATAATAATAAACACTCAGAAACAAATCACTAGACCTCTCTTCTGTAGAACACAGTGGGTTCAAACTGCCATCCTTTAGATGAGCAGCCATCTCAACCTACTTGTACCACCCACCTTCTTTTAGGAAAAAGTTGTTGTTAAGTGCTAGCAAATTGGTTCTAACACACAACTACCCTGTTTAGGATTTCAAAGGAGCAGCTGATGGGTTTAAGCCTCTGATCTCATGGTTATCAGTCCAGTGCTTATCCTATCAAAAGTCTCTTGGGAAGAGAAAAGTATCTAAATACCTCAGAGCTTTCAGAAAATTTTCTCTGTGGCATTTTAAATATTGTTGTTGTTGTCAGGTGCCACCGAGTCGGAACTGACTCATAGCAACCCCATGCAAAGCAGAATGAAACAATGTCCGATCCTGGGCCAACCTCACTACCGCCACCACACTTGATGCCATCAATGATGCCATCTGGCTGATCCATCTTGTTGGGGGTCTTCCTCTTTTTCTCTGACCCTCCACCTTACCCAGCATGACATCCTTTTCCAGCAACTGTTCCCTCCTTACAATATGTCCAAAGTATGAGAGACGAAGCTTAGCCATCCTGCCCTCCAAGGAGCACTCTGGCTGCACTTCTTCCAAAACAGATCTATTGGTTCTTTTGGCAGTCCATGGCACTTTTAGTATTCTCCAACACCACAATTCAAAGGCATCAGTTCTTCTACAATCTTCCTTATTCACCGTCCAGCTTTCGCATCCATATGAGGTTATTGAAAATACCATGGCTTGGGTCAGGTGTACCTTAGTCTTCAAGGTGATATCTTTGCTCTTCAACACTTTTAAAAGTTCCTGTGCAGCAGATACTTCTGCATAATTTCTAAAACAGAATTTTATAAGAAAGAACTTGTAGAGCCAGATTGCAACTATTGTTTCTGTTCTTCTTGGGATTCTTTTGTGAAATATGGGAATACAATTATAAGGGTTCCCATTTTTTAGATTTTTTTTAATTGTATTTTTTCTTTCTAAGTCTCTCTCAGATATATCACTTTCTTTCAACCATGAGTCTTGTTCTGATTTTTTGCTTTTGTTAGCTGCCATGCAGCCAACCCTGACTCATGGTGACTCTGTGTACAACATAAAGAAACAATGCTTGGTCTTACACCATCCCCATAGTCAATTGAGGCCAGGACCTTTGTGATCCACAGGTTTTTATTGGCTTACTTTTATAAGCAGAGAGCCAGCTCTTTCTTTCTAGTCTGTGATAGTTAAGTTTTGTGCACACCAGTATTCTCAGTGGTTTAGTAGTTAAGATGTAGTATCACCTCCATGATGGGATCTAGTATAATAAAGTCACCCCAATGATGTGATCTGATGTAATTAGACAATGTATTGTGAATATTCATTTCACGCAACGCACCTTGGTAACCTTATACAGGTCGCTATGAGTCAGAACTAACTCGATGGCACTTAACAACAACAATATGATGTCAATGAAGTAAGATGCAGTCTATATGATTAAGCTGTATCTTGAGGTAATCTGTTTTGAGATATAAATGCAGAGAGAAGCCACAAGAGAAAGAAGCGCCTTCTACCACCAAGATAGAAGAGCCAGGACTGGAGTGTATCTTTTGGACCTGGGATCTCTGCACTTTGAAGCTCCTAGATCCAGAGCAAGATTGATGCTAAGACACATAGGGAACTCTAAGGAATGCTGCACCTACAGATGCTGAAAGAGATAAGGATCTTTCTCCAGAACCAGTGTTCTGAATTTGAACTTCTAGTCCCCTAAACTGTGAGAGAATTTTTATTTGTTAAGGCCATCCACTTGTGGTAGTTCTGTTATAGCAGCATTAGATAACTAAGACACTGTCTTCATCTGGGAGCTCCAGTGAAATCTATCAGTATCGTAACAACACTCACATCTCCACTGACAGGTGGTGCTGCACCTGAAATGTATTGGCCAGGAATGGAACCCAGGACCTCATACATAGAAGACGAGAATGCTACCGCTGAGCCACCAATGCTTAACACAATTGCATGCTATAAAACCTTAAATCATTTCTATCCTAACTAATCTGTATCTAATCATCATAATAATGATCCTCAACTCTCGCTTTCTTAACGCAATTTCTTCTCAAAAAAAGCTTTCAACGCTTTAATCTAAATTCTGGATCCAAGATTCCAGAACTAAGACTTCCAATGTTGGCAAGCTCAAAATTAAGAGAAACAGCTGAAAACATACATTAATAATAGCAACATATGATATGTCAAGTATGAATCAAAGAAAATTGGAAATTGTCAAGAATGAAATGGAATGCATAAATATCAAATATTTATGAAATGGACTGGGATTGGCCATTTTGAACCCGACAATCATATGATTTACTATGTAAGTAACAATAAACTGAAGAGAATGGCATCCCATTCATCATTAAAAAGACTATTTCAAGGTTTATGTTGAAGTACAATATTGTCTGTGATAGGATAATCTACAAGAAAGACCACAGCTTTTCTGGTCTTCAGTCAGCAGAGTCAATACATTAAATCTGTTGTGGAAATGGTCTTTAAATTCAGGTGGCCTATATTTAGGGTCATGTTTTGGCTCTCGTGGACTTATTTTAATTTTCTACAACCTTAGCCTGAACTTGCATATGGGCAACTAATGGGCTGTTCCATAGTCTGCCCCTGGCCTTGTTTTGGCTGATGATACGGCACTTCTCCATTATCTCTTTCCCCAGATGTAGTCAATTTGATTCCTTGTATTCTAGCTGGTGAGGTCCATGTGCACAGTAACCTTTTATATTGTTTTAAAAAGATATTTGCAATGAATAAGTCGTTGGTCTTGCAAAAGTATATCATAAAATTCCCAGCATCATTTCTATCACCAAGACCATCTTTTCCAGTAATCAATGCATCATGTGGCTCAGGAAATGAGATTTCAGCTTTTCCTTGTTCATGTAATTATGTCTTTAATGTAATTACACACATTTGATCAATATTGTTGTTATTATTGTTACGTGCTATTGAGTCAGTTCTGACTCATAGTGACCCTGTGTAGTTTCCAAGGAGAAACTGGTGGCTTTGAACCTCTGACCTTGTGGTTTGCTGTCTAGTGCTGATACTACAAGAGTCCTTGTGTCAAGATGTTGTTGTTTATTGCCATCAAGTCAGTTCTGACCCATAGTGACTCTGTATCGGGTTTCCAAAGAGTAGCTTGTCAACTTGAACTGCTGAACTTACAGTTCAAATGGACCTTGCAGTTCAGCATATTAACCCACAGAGCCACACCAGGAGTCAAGATACAGGGTTTTAATTGGGATACCATAGAAGAATTGATGCCTTTGAGTTATGGGTTGGAGTAAAATATTGAAAGTGCTATGGGCTGCCAAAAGAACCAATAGATCCATTTGGAAGAAGTACAGCCAGAGTGCTCCTTAGAGGCCAAGATGGCCAAACTTCATCTTTCATACTTTGGACACATCGCCAGGAGGGACCAGTCGCTGGAGAAGGACATCATGTTTGGTAAGGTGGAGGGTCAGAGAAAAAGAGGAAGACCCCTAGTGAGATGTATTGGCAAAGGGGCAGCATCAATGGGCTCAAGTGTGGCAACAATTGTGAGGTTGGCCCAGGACTGGGCAGGGCTTCTTTCTGTTGTGCATAGGGTTGATATGAGTCGGTACCTACTCGATGGCACCTAACAACAACAACAACAAAGGCAATATGAACAGGCAGTATGATGTGCATAACATAATAAAGTGAGTTACTGATTACTCTTGCCCCTTTCCCCCTTGATTATAAAATAGTTCCGGCATTTCACTGGAGAATGACCTTAAAATTTCCCAAATGAGACCAGGTTCTTGGTATAAGATTCCTGGCCTTGCCTTCAGATATACTGATGGCCTTTAATGAAAAGATGGTAAGTGGGAGAGAAAATGAAGAGAGCTTATTTGGGTGGAACGCAGTTTAAAATTTTTTTTTCTTGAAATCTATTTGATTTTTATTTCATTAGGAAGTAGTGTAACTACTTTATTCCTTCCTTTTACTTTATTTGTTGTTGTTGTTTCAAACTGGCATCACTGTTGTTTTCAACTACATCACAGTAGGATAAGCGCTGGACTTCTAACGACAAGGTCAGCGGTTCAAACCCACCAGCTATTCCTTGGAAACCTTACACAGGGAACTGACTCAACAGCACTTAACACCAACAACAGGTTTGTTTTACTTTGAATATTTCTATAACTGGGTTGAGTTCTGGGTGATATTGTCATAAATGTTAGTCACAGATTATTGTCTGCTGTTGTTTATTCTCGGTCCAAAAGCTTCCTTTAGTACTTTTTGTAAACTTATTCTGGGTTTTGCAAATTCTTTTAATTTCTGTTTATCAAGAAAATTTCCTGATTTTGCCATTATATTTGATGAGCAATTTTGCTAAGTCTATGAATCTTGGTTGGCAATTTTTTTTCTTTCAGAGTTTTATATATGTCATCCTATTGTCTTCTTTCCTGCCTGGGTTCTGCTGAGAAATCAAAGCTTAGTCTTATTAGTTCTCTTTTGTCAGTAGCTTTTCATTTTGTCTTTCATGAGCTGCTCTCAGGATTATTTCTTTGTCCTTGGTTTTGAAAATTTGATTGTAATATATCCTGGTGATTTTCTTTTGGGGCCAGTCCTGTTTGGAATGTGTTTGACTTCTTGAATGGCTATCTTCTTGTCTATCATGATGTCAGGAAAGTTCTTTCAACAACTTTGAACACTTGTCTCTATGATTTACCTTGTCTCATCCTGTTCTGGAATTCTAATCACCCGTAATTTATTCCTCCTGGTAGTGTTCCACACAAATCTGAGGCTTTCTTCTGATTTTTAAAGTTCTTTTTTTCTGATTGTTCCACTTGAAGATAAGTATTGAGAGATTGGTCTGCAAGTTCATTGAGTCAGTCTTCCATTTATTTAATTCTACTTCTTTGTCCTTTCAATATATAATCTACATTGTTATGGTGTTAACCTTCTGGCTTTGTAACTGCTGTTTTTGTATGGTTTTCAATTTTTCATTTATTTTGTCAGTTTATTCTTACAGTGTTTTCCTGAGTTCTTTCTTGCTTTTGTCAGTCTTTCTCTCAGTTCTCTGAAGCCACCTAAATAGCATTCTTTAAAATTTTTTATCAAGTAGTTCTGATACCATTTTGGGTATTATATGTTCTGACTGTATAGTGATCACTTGTTGAGGCAATGCCTTATTTCTTTGTGTAAGTTGAAATTATCTGTTTTCTCTGAGACATTGTGGTGTTATAATTATATGTAATTGATTTTTATGTGTTGGTATGTTCTCGTCCAACTCTTTCCTGCTGGGTATGATAGAAACTGAAAGTCTGAGCATATTACTATGTTCACTGTTGCTGTAGTGTAGTTCAGGGTGAGTTCACACACCTCCAGAAGAATAAGATGGTATGTTCATATGTTCCAGAAGGGGTGGTATGCCCAGCATCCAACCTCAAGCAAAAGCTGAGCAGGAGGATTGTTGTTGTTAAGTGCCAGTGAGTCAGTGCCAACACATAGCAACCCTGTATAGGGTTTCCAAGGAGCAGCTGGCGAGCTTGAACCACCAACCTTGCAGTTCAAACTGCTTTGCAGTCTGGTGCATTATCCCACAGCACCACATCAGCAGTAGGGTGCATGCCCAAAACTTGACCGCAGCCAAGGCTGTGCAGAAGGGGTTGCCACTAGCCACTGCCACTACATTGGTGATGTTGGGACAGGCCATCCAGGAAGACAAAGAATCAGGAGAAAACTGCACCCCCTTGTCTCTCTCCATCAGCCAATTCCTGTGTCTGCAAGCTGATGTATCAGCAGCTGCTCGCAAATGTTCAAGACAGCCACGCCACACCGTGCCAGTTGGCAGCCCTCCTGTTCTACTTCTTTCTGTCTGTTCCTGTTCATCTTCCTCTTCTAGTCAGCACTCAATCATCTCTCTGTCCTGTCTTCTGAAGCTCAGGACTCTGGGATCACCATCTGTATCTCTTTCACGTGTTCGTCCATGTCTTTGTTGCAGAGGGTTGGCTAAGTGTGTCTGCCTGCTCTGCCATCTTGCCCTGGACTCTGAGTATGTAGTTCTTGTTGCTAGGTGCTGTCAGGTCAGTTCTAACTCATAGTGACCCTTATGTGCAACAGAATGAAATACTGCCAGGTTCTCCACCATCCTCATAATTGTGCCTATGTTTGAGCCCATTGTTGTAACCATACAAAGTCTCACTATCCTCACTTCTAAGAAACATTCTAGCTGCACTTCTTCCAACACAGAGTTGTTTATTCTCTAGCAGTCCATGGCATATTCAATGTTCTTCACCAACACCATTATTAAAAGCACCATTTTTTCTTCAGTTTTCATTATTCATTATCCAACTTCTGCATGCATTTGAGGCAACTCAAGATACCAGGATTTGGTTAGGCACAAATTAGTCCTCAAAGTGATAGCTTCATCCTTTAATACTTTAAAGAAGCCTTTTGCAGTACATTTTCCTGATGCAATATGTGTACATTGTTGGTGTTTTTAAATGCCATCTAGTCAGTTTCAACTCACAGCAAACCTGCATAGGGTTTCTGAAGAAGGACTAGTGGGTTTGAACAGCCAACCTTTTGATTAGCAGTCTAGTGCTTATTCTACAGCACCACACCAGTACATGTGCATACCACCCCCCAAAACCATATCAGCAACAACAACTCCACCCTAAGTCACCTTCACAAAATGTATAGTCTGAGGTTAAGAGGAGTAGATGATGAAAATGGGGATTGCATGCTTGCTCGGAACTCTTTAATTTAAGGTCAAAGAATGTTCATCAAAGGAATTAACATGGATATCACCAGCTGCAAAACTTCTTACCCCATCATCTAAATTCTTCAGCCTGCACAGAAATAGAGATAACTCTCAGAAGAGGTGGCCAATGACTGTTGTAATTGTTAAGAGCCGTTGAATATGTTCTGACCCGTAGTGACCCTGTATAGGGTTTCCAAGGAGCAGTTGGTGACCTAAACCACTAACTTTATAGTTCAAACGACTTTGCAGTCCACAGCGCCACATTAGGACTCCGACCAATGACAAGGACACCCAATATAGGCTCCATGGACTCTAGCTGAGTCTACAGACAATTATCAAAATCAGTGGTTATAACTGTCAGAAAAGTTCATATAAGGCAAAAGGGGAGCAAACAGGAAACATAATTTTCTTCCTCACTCTCTCCTTTTCCACATCTACATGTTAACAAAGGAGCTTTGGTAGTGTAAGGATTGCGAGTTGGGCTGCTATTCTCACGGTCAGCAATTTGAAACTACCAGCAGTTCCATGGGAGAAAGATGAGGCTTTCTGCTCCTGTAAAGATTTACAGCCTCAGGAACCCTATACAGGATTGCTATGACTCAGAACCAACTTCACAGCACCTAACCACCACCACCATATATTAACAAGTCATTCTCCATCTCTACCACAATTACTGGAACATGAGTCTACCCTGTTCTGGAGAAAAGAAATATTTTAATAGATTACTAGATTAGAGTTTTAAAATAGAAAAAAAAAAAATTATACAAATGAGTGTTACCATAACGCTCCCCAAAAGGACTGAAATTTTTGAAATCAAAGAGTCATTAAGGGCACTGAACCAGATGCTCACAGCAAGCTAGTTTGATAGAACTCAGTTGGTAGCAATTACTAGAAAAATTAAACAATCTCATATTTAGACTTTAACTAGTCGAGAATTTCAAAGGACAATGCAAACAAATAACTTGCTAGTAAACATACAGAGGCCTCCATATGGAAATTAGTTAGTCTCATTCTATGATCTAATGATGAGAACATAATTTTCAGTCCTTAAATTCTGATCATGCAAAAAATTTTAAAATAATAAAACTGGTGGTGTTAAAATGAAATGTGTAAGTGTCTCAAGATCAAATGCTGAAGAATATTTAAGGAATTGGTTATCTTGAACCTGAAGGTATAGGTAATTGCCTTCAGATATTTGATGGAATGTCATGTTTTTGTTGTTGTTAAGTGCTCTTGAGTTGATTCCAACCCATAACGACCCTATATAGGGTTTCCGAGGAGAAGCTGGTGAGCTTGAACCACCAACCTTATATAGTTCAAATGGTTTTGCAATCTGACCTATTAACCCACAGTGCCACACCAGGACTCCAGAATGTCATGTAGAAGGCATAAACTTATTCTCTGTGTTTTCAGAAAGCAGACAAGGAGTACATATATTAAAGTTATCAGAATGAAAATGTTGACTCAACTGTGCGAATGGAAGACCATTCTGACAAGTAAAGATAGTCCACAAACGGATGATACTTTCACTTGAAGTGTCTGTGAAGACGCTGAATATTAACTCACCATGACTGTTATGGAGAGAAGCTCTGTATTTGGGTCAAGCTGGTCTAGAAGATCTTCAACTTCTACTTCAACCCCTACTTCTAAGATTAATATTTAATTATTTTATATGCCCCTAATTTATAACTTAAGGAGCTCTGGAAGCATAGTGGTTATGAATCGAGCTGTGAACCTCAAGGTCAACTGTTCGAAACTACCAACTGTTCCACGAGAGAAAGATGAGGTTTTCTGCTTTACAGGTTTACAGCCTCGGAAACCCTGTACAGGGTCTCTATGAGTTGGAACCGACTCCACAGCACATAACAACAATTTATAACTTGGAGTCCTGGTGTGGTGCTGTGGGTAAATGCGTCAGACTGCAAAGCCGTTTGAACTGCAAGGTCGGCAGTTCAAGCTCACCAGCTGCTCCTCGGAAACCCTATACAGGGTCGCTATGGGTCAGAACTGACTCAACGGCACTTAACAAGAACAACAATTTATAACTCGGCTAATTTTTTCATGTATGTAAAGCTTATTTTTTTTATTTAATAGAAAGTTGTTGTTACTTTCCATCAAGTCAGTTCTGACTCATAGCTACTCCATACAGGGTTTCGGAGGAGTGGCTTGTGGATTTGAACTACCAACCTTGCAGTTAGCAGTCCAGTGCTTATCCTACAGCACCACACCAGGAAGTAGTCACATGGAAAATATTCAGTGGATTTAGTGCACAATAGCTTGCATACATAAAATGATTACTATATCCTAAACTTCCTAGAATTATAATCTCAAGAAGAGAAGAAGCATTTAAGAACATCTGGTCTTGTCCTTCTTGTAATACTTAAACTTTTTTTAATAATATTCCACCCTAATGATCTCTAATTGAATACTAGCATTGATAATGAACTCACTACCTCCCAAGGTGGTCCACAGCTTTAATTATCAGAAAGTTCATTGTTTCCATGATCTTTATTACATAAGTAACAAACCAGGCCCCAAATTAGTATCTCAGCTGGAGAATTGTCCGGGATGACTCGTCCAAGATGACTTCACTCACATGACTGTAGCTGATGCTGGCTGTTAGCTCAAGCAGTTTTGTTCTCTATCATGTGGCCTTTCATCCTCATCTACAAAAGACTGGGTTCATAACATGTTCAAAAGAATAAAGGCAAAAGCAGAAGAGTTTCTTGAGACCTAGGCTCCAGAAGTCATATAAAATCACTTCTGCCATATTCTTTTGGTCAAATCAAGCCACAAGGCCAATGCAGATGCAAGATGGTAAAGAAATAGACACCTCTTCTAAAAGGAAGAATGGCAGAGACAAATTGCACAGGGACACGATACAAGAATGGGTTATTTGTGACTCTGAAACAATCTCCAACAATCAAGAAAGTTACAGAGAAATTCTTTTCCTTGTAATTCTTTTTATTGATCTCTGACCTTCATTCAAGAATCATTTAAAATAAGGCAAAGTCTTTTTTCCCCAAAACAAGAGCTTTTCTACTATTTGATGATTTATGTCTTCTTTCCTTTGTTCTTTTTACTGCTTCTCAACTTGACTTATGGACTTGACCATAGAATTATATTATAAACTAGAGTGAACACTTCCACTTCAGCCCATTGTCAGACTCAGAAAATATGGCTAGGGAAGAAAATGGTTGCTGATCTCTACTTACTAGCAAGAGCTTCTCTCTTACTGGGACTTTAATTCATCTAGTCTGTTGTGGCCCCCAGATCAGCAGCATCAGAAGCATCCTGAGAGCTTGCTAGAAATAAAAATGCCCTAGCCCCAATCCATATCTCTTGAATCAGAAAGCTTGCATAGCGGGGCCCAGTAGTCTGTTTTAAGACGTCCCTTCAGATGATTGCTACACATGATAAAGCTGAGTATTACTGATCTAGTCCTTTTTGCTTTATCAGCTCTCTATGGTCTTCATAAATAATATTTTTATAATTCATCTGCTTTTTACTAATTGTTATTGTCAGCAAAGAAATAGACTTGAATATTGCTACTTGATAGTTGATATTATCTCCTTTCTTTTTGATGACACCAGAATTTTTTAGGAAATTGTGTTGCACACCATATAGTTGGGATTGTGTTAACTCCATCCTCAGCTCAAGAAATGGGCCAGATTGGCACAACCAACCAGGTCATTTCACCCACTAATCTGACTCAATTGTTGTTGTTGTTAAGTGCCGTTGAGTCGGTTCCTACCCATAGCGACCCTGCACAGGGTTTCTGAGGGTGTAAATCCTTACGGGAGTAGAAAGCCTCATCTTTCTTCCGCGGAGCGGCTGGTAGTTTCGAACCGCTGACCTTAAGGTTCGCAGCCCGATTCGTAACCACTACGCTACCAGAGCTCCTTAATCTGACTCAATAGTGGACACATAATCCACACCCCCAAATATGCCTGAGTGGTTTGGGAAGAAAGAGGCTTTTTCATTTTTCATTTTCCACAAGTTTGGGTGGGATAAGGAAATAAATATAGATTTCACTTCTTTTCACTAAAAATGAAGTTCTTGAAATGGCTGGTGGCCACTTTGCAAAGCTTAAAAATGAAGCCTACCCTGAATTGATTGGGAGGTGGCATCCAGATGATATCATTTGTGTCCTAAATCTAGCCACTCCTGAATCCTACTCTAGAATTTTCATATACAAGTAGGGTGACCAACTATTCTAATTCACCTGGGACTTAGGATTTCCCAGGACCAGAGACTTTCAACGATAAAGCTGGACAATCCTGGATAGCTTGGTTGATTCTCCTAGACATTGGAAATAGTTATAACTAAGAAGGCTGGGAATAAGATGTACATTGTCACTAAAAGAGAAAAGCTTAGACTTATGACGTAATTTTTCTCACTGAATTTCTACCTTCAAAATTTACATCACAATATTTCCCTTTCCTCTTACAAAATTGCTACATGGTTGTAAAACCGACTAGAGGATATGGTATATTAATCTAAATCTATTCATCAAAATGATGAATGAGTAGGAAAATACTGGAAGCACATCATTAACAGTTTTCTGGAAGAGTATTGGGCAAGTTCAATACTTTAAGAAGTAATGAACTAAGAATGAACAAAACAAATTTAATACTATCATTTTAATTTGCATAATTTTTCATTACAATGTACTTTCAAAATGCCTGAAGAAGTATTTGGGGAGCATGCAGAGGTAGCAGAAGCTGCATCTCTAGTTACCTCAGAGGTTAAGGAGTATAATTACAATTTGTACTCCACTAGTCCCTATGACTTAACCATATGTGTGTCTATCGTTAGCTGTTAAAAAGTTATAATGTTAATGACCTATTGTATTTGGACACTGTGTGATGATAAAAAGAAATTACTAAAATTATCTACTCGAATCACAGGATGAATATAAATTACTATCTCATCAATGGAGTCCTGGTGTGGCACTCTAGGATAAGCACTAGACAACAAGGTTGGTTTGTACCACAAGGTCGGAGGTTCAAACCCACCTGGTGCTCCTTGAAAACTTCTCAGAAACAGGGTCGCTATGAGTCTGAACCAACTTGATGGCACTTAGCAACAACAAAAACAACATCTCAGTAATGAATGACTCCCAGCCAGGTTACTCTTCCCATCTTGATATCTGAGGTTTATTGAACTATTCTTGGAAGAGTCTTTGGGTACCTTAAAAACAATAGCAACATAACTCAAAAGTGTGAAGTTGCAAAACCTATTATTTTAAGAGTGCGATCCTAATAGAGTAGCAGAAAACAAATCCTTACCTTTCCTTCTCTGTGACACAGCTGTCCTCGCTTTGACCACGGCTGTTAATTTAGTCTATGACTACTTAAATTCCAGCTGAGCACAAGAAACTGCAGTTCATTAAAATCTATTTCTCACTCAAACAACTTCCAACTATACAAGCTGTCCCTGCAATTAAGGAAATGTAAAGTGATCCCCCACAGAGAGGAATGAAGTCGAGTCACAAACTAGGCCAGCAAATCATTTTCTCCTTACAGCTTCCCAGAAAAGCTTTGGCAGTGAACATGACCAGACCATGAACTATAATAAATAGATGAAGGTTTGTTTGTCTCGTGCCTCTATAAATTCACAACACAGAACTTTTTTCCCTGGGCTGTACTAGGTTCTGGGTTCTGTCCAAATTCCATATACTTCCAGAAGTTCTGCTTCTTGTTGTTAAGTACCATCCAGTCAGTTCTGACTCTTAGCAACCCTGTATAGGAGCTCTGGTAGCGTAGTGGTTACGAATCGGGCTGTAAACCGCAAGGTCAGCAGTTCGAAACTACCAGCTGCTCCGCGGGAGAAAGATGAGGCTTTCTACTCCCGTAAAGATTTACACCCTCGGAAACCCTGTACAGGGTCGCTATGAGTCGGTTCCGACTCCACGGCACATAACATAACATAACATAGGGTTTCCAAGGAGCAGCTGGTGAGTTTGAACTGCTGACCTTGTGTTTCAAACCAACTTGCTGTCCAGTGCTTATTCTACAGAGCCATACCAAGACTCCAATAACTCTGCTGCAAGCATATTTTATATTATTAAAAAATCTGGAGTGTCTTTAAAATGATCACAACATTGGGGATATCAAATCTATCTGTTTTGCTTCTGAATTCCCATCATTATAAACTCAAATTAGCCTCAGGCAGCTACAATTCTACTTTTCATAGCACTGTCATAACTGAACTATAAATTTCTTGGCACTGGAGTAATTCATTTTGTGTTCAGCAGAAGGAAATACAAATTCCACTCACTATTATTACAGTGTTTATTCAAAAAATCATTTATCTGGGGTTTAATTTTTATGAAATACCATGTTGCTTCCCTCCTGACAGCATTTTTACATGTCCTTGATTTTAATGCCTCTCTAGGTTGTTGCTTAATTAGTTTTAGGGGGGAAATGAGAACTTGAATTTAGTTTGTTGCTCTTAATGACTCATTCTGCAACCTTGCAAAATCAGATATTAATAATCAAATCCAGAGTTTGCTCTCATAAGACAAAGTGTTCAGAAGTGTTTGGAATCCATGAAGTCATGTAAAAATTTTACAATGATTATCTCATGAACTCTTAACAATTTACCAGCTCCCTATTTCAGCCCCAATCCTTCCACAAACTCTCATCAGCTTTTCATGGTCCTTCTTCACCTCTCCTTTTTGCCACAGACACACCCAGATTTGCACATTCATCTGTAATTTGAGAGATTTAACACAACCTAATTAAAAAACAAAAAACTGGCTCCAGAAAAAGAGGCAGATGATTTATACCTCTTCCCTTATCTTTTATCATTCCTCAGAAGATGCCTTGTGTTCCAGCCATATAGAATTATTTGATGTTTCCTACACATTACAATTTAGGCTGCAGGTGCCCCTGTCCAGCACATTGTCCCTCTTCCCCATTTAAATGAAGTCTATATAATCCTCAGACTGAGCTCCATGTCTGCCCTTTTTGCAGTCTTTTTGGAGTTTATGGTCCCTCTTTAATGTTCTATCATACCATACTAACTATGTATTTGTCACAAAGATTGTTAATTGCAAGTTTACTTGTCTTTTCAAATGGAAGGAGTACAAGAGGTAAAGGGAACATAATGGTATGTAATTGTTATGAGGATTTTTTTTTCTTTTACATTGAAGTACATCCCACAGTGAAAACTGTAGCCTTTTATCTTCATTAGTAAGTATTTTAACTCCTTGTCACTTTCAGTAAGCAAGGTTGTATCATCTATATATCGCAGGTTGTTAATGTGTCTTCCTCCAATCCTGATACTTTGTTCTTCTTCATATAATCCAGCTTCTCTGTTTATTTACTCAGCATACAGATTGAATAAGTACGATAAAAGAATACAACTGTGGTGCACACGTTTCTTGCTTTTAAACCATTCGCTATCTCCTTATTCTGTTCTAACAACTGCTTCTTGGTCTTGTGAGCACAAGTAAATGTTCTGGAAGACCCATTTTTCACAATGCTATTCAAAACTCATTATGAGCCACATAGTAAAAAGCCTTTGCATAGTCAGCAAAGCACAAGGAAATACCTTTTTGGTGTTCTCTGCTTTCAGCCAAGATCCATCTGACATCAGCAATGATATTCCTAGTTCCACATCCTCTTCTGAATCCAAATTGAATTTCTGGCAGTTCTCTGTCAATTACTATTGCAGGCATTTTTAAATTATCTTCAGCAAAAATTTACTTGTGTGAGATGTTAATGATATTGCTCGATGTTTCCCCCACTCTACTGGGTCATCTCTCTTTGGAGTGGGCACAAATATGGACCTCTCCCAATCAGTTGGCCAAGTAGCTGTCTTTGAAATTTCTTAGCATAGATGAATGAGAGCCTCCAGTGCTGCATCAGTTTACTGAAATATTTCAATTTGTATTCTGCCAATTCTGGAGCCTTGTTTTTGTCAATAACTTCAGCATAGCTTCTTCTTCCTTCAGTACCATTGGCTCTTGATCATATGCTACGTCTTGAAATGACTGAATATTGACCATTTATTTTTAGTACAATGACTCTGTGTATTCCTTCTATCTTCTTTTGATGTTTTCTGAAACATTCAATATTTTTGCCTTTAGAATCCTTCAATATTTCAAATTGAGGCCTGAGTTTTTTCTTCAGTTCTTTCAGCTTAAGAAATGATGAGCATGTTCTTCCCTTTTGGTTTCTAGCTCTCAGTCTTTGCACATTTCATTGTCTTCGCAAGCTGCCCTTTGAAATTTTCAGCTCAGCTCTTAGGATTCCTCATTTCTTCCATTCGTGTTAGTATTTCTACACTAGAGAGCAAATTTCAGCATCTCTTCTGATATCTATTTTGGTCTTTTCTTTCTTTCCTGTCTTTTATTCACCTTTTACTTTCTTCTTATATGATGTTATTGGTGTCATCCCACAGCTTTTCTGTTCTCCCATCATTAGTGACTAACGCATCAAATCTGTACCTGGATGGTCTCTAAATTCAGGTGGGGTATGTTCAAACTCATATTTGAGCTCTAATGGACTTGCTTTAATATTTATCAACTTCAGCCTAAATTTGCATATAGGAATTCCAAAAGATGAAATACTTAGGAATAAATCTAACTATAGAAACAAAAGACCTATATAAAGAAATCCGTAAAACATTATTACAAGAAACTAAAAGCTACTTATAAAAATGGAAACATATGCCATGCTCATGTATGTGAAAATATCGACACTACCCATATCAATCTATAGACATAATGTAATCCCAATCCAGATTCCAATGTCATCCTTGAAAAGATGGAAATTTTGATCACTACTTTTATATGGAAAGGAAAGAGATGTTGGATAAGCAAAGCATTGCTTAAGAAAAAGAACAAAATAAGAGTCCTCTCACTGTCTGACCTCAAAATCTACTATGCAGCCACAGTGATCAAAACAGCCTCATACTGGTACAACAATAGGTACATAGATCAATGGAATAGAATTGAGAACCCAGAAGTAAATCTATCCACATTCAGTCAGTTGATCTTTGACAAAGGGCCAAAACACATTAAATTGGGAAAAGAAAGTCTCTTCAATTTGTTGTGCTGGCAAAACTAGAAATCCATTGAAGAAAAATGAAACAATACCCACAGCTCATACCATATAGAAAAACAAACTCAACAAGGATGAAAGGACTAAATGTAAAACCTAGAACTATAAAGATCATCAATGAAAAATTAGGCACAAGCTTAGGGACTCTGATTCATGGCATAAATACACTGTAATGATTAATTAAATGTACACAAACAGTAGAACACAAACTACATGACTGGGACCTCCTAAAACTTAAATTAGTCATATACTGGTATGTAGGATTCCATTATTGCATATGTTTTGGGGAAATAAAAAGACCTTTTTTTAAAGAACCAGTAGCAGTAGCTAACATTTATTGGGTACCTATTATAACTTTGGAGTCCTGGTGTGGCATTGTGGGTTAATGCATCAGACTGCAAAGCCATTTGTTGTTGTTTTTTAAGTTTTTATTGTGAATTGAGTGAAAGTTTACAGGGCAGATAACCAGTTTTACATTCAACAAACCATATACTTTGTTTCATTGCAATGATTCTAATTCCTGCCATGTACCATCAATTAACTGTATTTCTCTCTATTCATTTTAGCTCTTTTTGAAAAAAACACTCAGGCATATATAATAATTTAAACCACCAGAGGGCACATTCTGCAAGCCTGTCTCCTGGGCACCTGCTCTCAGTCCCTCTAATTCCATGAATCTAGAGCCCTCAGCTGCTCCCTCTCTCCAGGCCACCATCTCTGCCTACATCTCTGGTGTCACTGCTTCTCTGGATAAGGTCCTGCATTATGCTTGTGTTCTTCTCCATTGATGGTCCTAGGGTCCTCTGTTTCTGGACTGTAAGATTAACCATTCCCCCATTTTTTTCTAGACTGTAAGATTAACTATGCTCCCAATTTTGTTACAAAACTTCTACCTTTTCACTTGTGACAACTGAAATTTGTCATGATAACAATTACTTACTATTGAATCATAAAAATCTTATCCCCGTTTCTTTTCACCAGATCCATCTGACAAGATGAAATCTATTCAGTGGGGACTCTATCTTTCCCTGCACACTTTTAAACTACACTCCCTCTTGAAAACTTGTAAGCCAGTCACTTTGTGCCTTTATCGCCCCCTCATTTAGGTAGCCAATGTCTAAGTTGCCCATTCCTATCTACCCTATATACAAAAAGGATAGCATTGATACTTGATGTGAAGACTCCTTCCCTCTCTGTTGGTATTTTGTGCTACTACATACATAAGTATAGGTAAAGTTCATCAAATTTTAGCAATTTACCCTCATTTCCTTTATAAAAAAAAAAAAAATTCCTTTTTTTTATCTTCCTCTAGTCGAGTTCTGATTATCAAGCAATCACAACTAGGTCAAATGGGTACTATCTATAATTCTGGGTGTTCTTGTGCATCTCCCTTTACTTCATATCAGCTGGATGCTCCACTCTCAGCTCTAGCCCTCTGTGTCCTTGTCATGTGCTCAGGTGTCCCCAGGCCTCACCACACTTTGGACCAATCATCCCTTCCTCTTCTCTCTCTCATCTCCAGGTCAATGGGAGTCAATAGACTGTGGTTGAACTCAGCCCATTTCTTCATTGCTGCCTTTCCCTCTCTTCCACTTACCAGTAGACCATTGTGGTTACCAGCAAGCTTATATGCCTGCTCATGTGTTGCCTTTGAGTTTCAATCTTAGAAGGGGGTTTGTCCTGAAGGAACTTGATTGCTTGCCTTGATGGCTTCTCAGCAAACAACTTGCTTATTCTTGTAGTAGCCAATCATACTGTCATTTTTGTTTTTGGGTTTTTCCTGATGATCTTTCTCTGAAAATGTATCTTCTGTCACTCTAGCTGTTCCAGGCTGGTCTGCTTGTCCTTTCTAGTGGGAATGTCCCACCTCAGAAAGTTCTGGATGGGGCTCAATAGTCTACCTAAGGTCATATACACTGCAAAGGCTCTGCAAGAGGCCTATTTCATTGGGCAAGTTCTAGAACCCCTTTTAGATAATGACTTCTTTATCTTATTTTTCTATTAGATTGTAAGGTCATATTTATAATTAATATGCTTAAAATTCTTTAGGATTATTTTAGTGTGTGCCTTTTGCTCTTCCTTTTCTACAAACCCTTAAAACTGTTTCTCAACAATGTCTCAAATGTCTCAGGTTCCCTCCATTTTGTCTCTCAGGACTCCTCTCTTGGAATAACATAGCCATCTTCTAATTGATGGGATTGTCAATTAATTGTCAATCAAAGAATTGTCAATAGTCACCTTGTTCAAAAGTCTTTGATGGCTTATCAAGGAACAAGTTTGTTTCCACAGTGTACTGGGTTGATGTTTTTGTTAGGTGCCATCGAGTCAGTACCAACTCATAGTGACCCTATGTACAACAGAACGAAATACTGCCTGATCCTGGGCCAACCTTACAATTGTTGCCATGCTTGAGCCCATTGATAGAAACAGCCAATCTAGACATTGGCTACCAAGCAAAAGGGGCCAGTTATGAAGTCATGAAGTGGCTGGCTTACAAGCTTTCATGAGTGTGCTTAGTTTAAGAATGAGGAGGGTAAGGTAGAATCTCCACTGAATAGTTTTCCCCTTTCCCAGATGGATCTGGTAAAAGGGGATGGGGATGATGGTGATAGGATTTTATAATCAATTGTAATTGTTAGCAGAATTAATTGTGATTGTCACAACTCTAATTGTAGAAGACGTGTAACTAAAAGGGAGGAGTACGTAATCTTTAATTTCAGGAAAAGACAACACCAGAATCATTAAGAAGGAAGAGCACGAGTGGAGCATGAGATCCTTACCTAGAAAGGCTGCGACAGCAGTGATGGAAGCAGAGGCAGTGGCATGGAGAGAGAGAACAGCTTTGGACTTCAGGCCCGTGGACTGAGTAAGGCTGTGTGCCTGTGGACAGGAGGCTGGCTTGCAGAATATGCCCTTTGGACATGTAAATGAATATTAATTTTTTTGTTTTGTATGTGTACATAAAATAGTTTTGCTTTGTTCATTTGTGAAATATAAGATATAACTAGGGAACTGCAGGAAGGTTGGGATGACTGTTGTTGTGTGGATGGGATTGTATTCAGAGTGTGTGGTTTGTTGACTATAAAGCTGATTGTCTTGTCTGTAGGTCTTCACTCAATTCCTAATAAAAACGTGGGGTTTTTTTGTTGTTTTTTTTAAAGTCTTTGATGGCTTTTTTCTGACAGCCATCAAAGAATAAAAACTATGTCTTCCAGTGTGACAAGGATTCTCACACTGTGATTTAAGCCTACTTTTCTAGCTTTACATTTTGTTACATGTGCTTCTTGCTTCTATCTTACATGTCCCTTGCCTGTACCATAGATAATCTGCTCTGCTCTTCCCAAAATTGTCCCAACCCTAAACTAATCTCTTACTGTGCATACTGAAATATTACCAAGGCTCTGAGGTTCATCCTTCTAATGAAGCCTTCCAAACTACATCCCCTATGAATTAATCTCCTCCTTTCATACATACCCACATCTCTCTGGGTCTCTAATTAGCACTGTTTATTGATTATTTCCACCACCCATCTGTCATTTTGTCAAATTGCAATGGCTTTTCTGTTGCTATGATGCTGGAAGCTATTCTATTGGTATTTCGAATACTAGCATGGTCATTAGTAGCATTTACAGATTAAGACAGACTAGGAAGAAAGAGCTGGCAATAGACTTCAGAACATTGGCCAATGAAAACCCTGTGGATCACAACAGAATATTGTCCAATAGAGTGCTAGATGAGCCCCCTAGGTTGGAAGGCACTCAAATATACAGTGGCGACAACACTGGACTTGACACACCAATGGCTGTGAAGATGACACAGGACTGGGACTGTGGTACAAGGGGCTGCCATGAATCAGTGCTGGCTCAACACCAATTAATAACAATGGCTATTTAAGAATAGGTTCTCATATGTCTCCTTTTAGATCATAACCTGCTTGAAAACGTAGAGTCTGTTTTATTAGCTACACCTCCACAGTGCTCAGCAGACTATACAAAATGTGGTTGTTGCTGTTAAGTGCCATCCAATCAGTCCCAACTCACAGTGACTCTGTATAGGGTTTCTGAGGAGTAGGTGGTGAATTTGAACTGCTGGCCTTGTAGTCCAAACCGACTTTGCAGTACAGCACACTAACCTACAGTGCCACACAAGGACTCCGGTACAGACAATAGGTCTTCAATATATAGCCATTGTGGGCTGTAATAGAAAATTGCTGCTACAATGAGAATGATCTTAATCATGAGAAAATATTTGCAGAATTTTTTGGTTGATCCTCACATATGAACAGTCCATATCTATTTTTTTCATTTCATTTTCTTTTATAGAGTATTATTATGATAATCTCTTTAGAGCAAAACTCTCACAACATTCTAAGTGTTTTTAATGTCATATTCAGATGCCGTCCACAAATATAAGCCTTCTGGTATAATACTTAGAATACATTGCAAAATAAATTAGATGTTTCGCTTCTGTGAGGCCAAGTATGTTTTCATTTTCTTGGGCAAATAAAAAACCATTGCTTTTTTTTTTCTTCTTTTTCTTAGTTTTGTTTGTTTGTTTGTTTTAAACACTAGGCAGACTGTTTGTGTGCTGCAGAAAGCCAACTGTCTAAAGACATGGCAATAGAAAAGTCAGTCCTGCATCCACAATTTTGGAATATCTTAAGGGAAAACTTATGAATGCTATGATGAGGAAATTTGAGACTAGCTTATAACATTCTGCTTCCAGTCAACAGAGCCACTGGTACTCACTTCAGTGCTTTTATTAACATTATTGATATAAATGTCTTGCTCTTACTAGATTGTTGCCTCCAGTGCACTTCACTCCTGTGTATTAAAATTATTGCTACAAATATATTTTTCCTCACTAAATTAAAAAATCTCTGAGGGTTATCTTCACATTGTTGGTACAAATGTGTTTTTCTTCACTAAATATTAAGTTCCTTGAGGGCAGGAACTGTCTTTATATTATTTTTCTGACAGCTCTCACCATAGAACTTTGCACATAGCAGTCACGAGATAAACAGTTAAATGCATTTCTCCCCTTGATTACTACTTCCATGGATGTCCAAAAGAATAAACAACTCTAACTTGGATTATGTACAGCCAGAATGCCCCTTTGAAGCAAGGATTGGGAGACATTGCCGCTCATATTTTAGACATGTTACAGGTGGGACACCATGATTAGTAAAGTGAAGGGTCAGCAAAAAACATCATAGGATTGACACAGAAGTTATAACAATGGGCTCAGATATAGTAAGAATTGTGAGGATGGCTCAGGACTCACAGTATTTTGTTCTATTGTACATAGGGTCACTGTGAGTTGGAAACAACTGGATGGTAATCTAGCAACAACAACTACCACTATTGACATCCCTTTCTTTGAAGAAGTACCACTAACATCCAAATCACTTTTCCTGACTTTGATTCTTCTATTACTTGAAATATAAGTTTGGATACTGTAACAGAAATACAAAATAATAGTGGTTCAAACAGTCAAGGTAAGCACCCAAGATGTAGTTTTTCAGGAGCTCCTCCAGCTTGGGTGACTGTGGTCCACTGTGTGTGGTTGTGCAGGATGTGAACAGAACAGCTCAATGTGTGCCATCCCCACTGTGCTGTGTGGAACTGCTGCCCACTGTGCTAACACAGTATAAATGCACAACTGTATTCAGAAGCCCCATGCTCCCTCCACCGGATTGCTCTTCTGTTCCTAGGAAGTTTTTCTCCTGTTCTAAGATGGCTTACCATCCTTCGATCCACATTCCAGTACAAATATGCTTACTGGAAGCTATATATGCCACTGCTATTCCCCTTCCCATGGCTAAGACTTGGTCACATATATCTGTAAGAGAGACTAAAATACATCTTTATGCTTAGGCCAAGTTAAAACTCAAGGATTTGATTACTGTGAATTGGAGAACAGATCTGAGGACAATTAGAAGTCTCTATTATAAACCATAATGCAGCCTTTCAGTGTGTGACGTTGCTTAAATTCCTATTTCAGCCATCTTTATTATAGCTATCATGTCTCCTTTATTTCTGACACCAGATTTTTTGGGCCCACTTTATCTGTTGCTTGAACTCCTGTAACACCCTTCTTGCATTTCCTTGCTTCCAGTCATTCAACTCCAAACCATGACAAATGCAAAGAATCAGCTAATACAATTTCAATCCATGTACCTATCGTTATTTATTCCTGCCGTCATGTACTCTTTGGGTTAGTGATAGTAAATAGGTGCTGTTTTAGACCATTACGTTTGTGATAATTTGATATGCAGAAATAGAACACCAATACATCCACATAACCTTCCCTAGAACAGTATTTCTAATACTTTACACCTCCTTAGTCAAACAAGCCCCAACAATATGTTACTCTGTTCTGATTTCAATTATCATAATTTAGATTTGCCTATTTTTAACATCATTTAAATAGAATTATTTTAAATGTACTCTTTTTCACTGGCTTCCTTCACTCAACATTACTTTGTAGACTTATGTGGATATCATAGACGTAATGTTCTTGATGTTAGGTGGTTTGCAGTGGTTCTGACTCATGGCAACCTTATGCACAACAGAAGGAAACACTGCCTGGTCCTGCACCATCCTCACAATTATTGTCGTGTTTGAGCCCATTGTCATTATACCAATTGATCTCATTGAGGGTCTTCCTCTTTTTCGCTGACATTCCACTACACCAAGCATGATGGCCTTTTCCAGGAACTGGACCCACCTGGTAACATGTCTGAATTATGAGAGATGAAATCTTGCCATCCTGGATTCTAAGGAATATTCTGGCTGTACTTCCCCCAATACAAATTTATTTACTCTGGCAGAGCATGGTACTTTTAATACTCTTTTCCAACCCCACAATTCAAATGCATCAAATCTTCTATGGTCTTCCTCATTCATTCTCCAACTTTCATATGTAAATCAGGTGATTGAAAACACTAAATGTCTTGGGTCAGGAGCACCTTAGTCCTCAAACTGACATAATTGTTGTTGTTGTTAAGTGTTATGGAGTCAGTTTGGACTCATAATGACCCTGCCTAAAGTTTCCAAAGAGCAACTTGTTGGTTTGAACTGATGACTTTTTGGTTAGCATTCCAGTGTTTATTGTACAGCACCATACCAGAACTCTGACATAACAGTAGTGGTTTATTAATAGTAGTGTGCTACAAGTCAGTTTTCAACTTATTGTGATCCCTCGTGAAAGAATAGAATGGTCCCATAGGATTTTCTAGGCTGTAATCCTTACTAAATCCTGGGTTGGCACTGCAGGATAAGCACTAGACCAACTTGCCACTCCTCAGAAACTATAGACAGAGTTGCTATGAGTCAGAACCAACTGGATGGCATTTAACAGCAACACTAAATCTCTATGGAAGCAGATCAGCAAGTCTTTCTCCTCCCAGACCTGTTTGTGGGTACAAGCCACCAGCCTTTCAGTTAGTAGTCAGAGTTAACTATTGCATGACCAAGACTCCTTTATTGATTTCTGAAATTTGCCTTGGTGCTTCTATCTCATTGACTCAAGATACACCCAAGATTTATATGCAAATCTGGAAGAGATCCACATTTGTGCCCATTCCAAAGAGAAGTGACCTAATGGAATGTGGAAATCATCAAACAATATCATTAATATCGCATACTAGTAAAATTTTGCTGAAGATAATTAAAAAACAATAGTACATCAACAGGGAACTTCCAGAAATTCAAGCCAGATTCAGTGGAAGATGTGGGACTAGGATATTATTGCTTATGTCAGATGGATCTTGGTTTAAAAAAGAGAATACCAGAAAGATGTTTACTTGTGCTTTATTGACTATGCAAATACTATCAACTATGTGAATCATGACAAACTATGGATAACATTGAAAAGAAGAGGTATCCCAGAACACTTAACTGTGCTCCTAAGGAATCCATACATAGGCCAAAAGACAACTGTTATAACAGAATAAATGGATACTGGATGGTTTAAAATTAGCAAAGGTACATGTCAGAGTTGTATTCTTTCACCATATTTACTCAGTCTGTATGCTGAGCAATAATCCGAGAAACTGGATTATAAGAAGAAGAGCATGGTATCAGGTTAGAAGGAAGAGTTAGTAACAACCTGCACTACGCAGATGATACAACCTTGTTTGTTCAAAGCTTGAAAATACTTATTGATAAAAGATCAAAGACTACAGACTTCAGTATGGGTTGCTCCTCAGTATAAATAAAACAAAAATCTTCACCATTGGACTAGTAAATAACATCACAGCAAAAGGAGACAAGATTGAAGTTGTCAAAGACTTCATTTTGCTTAGATCCACAACCAACACTCATGGAAGTAACATTCAAGTAATCAAGTGATTTTGTATTGCATTGGGCAAATCAACTGTAAAAGTCTTCTTTAAAGTGTTTGAGAACAAAGATGTCAGTTTGAGGACTAAGGTGCACCTGACCCAAACCATGATAATTTCAATCGTCCCATATGAAGGTGAAAGTTGCACAATGAATAAAGAAGACCTTAGAAGAATTGAAGCATCTGAGTTATGGTGTTGGAGGAGAGTATTGAAAATATTATCATTGTCAGAATAAATCTCCGTTGGAAGAAGTAAAGCCAGAATGCTCCTTAGAAGCCAGGATGTCCAGACTTTGTCTCTCATACTTTGTACATATCCCTGGAGAAGGACATCATGCTTAATAAAGTAGAGGGCCAACAAAAAAAGAGGGAAACCCCCAATGAGATGGATTGACACCATAGCAGTATCAATGGGCTCAATTGTAATGATTGTGAGGATGTTCCAGGACTGGTCAGTGTTTTCTTCTGTTGTGCATAGGGTCACTATGAGTTGGAACCGACACCACAGCACCTAATAACATTCATCCTCTAAAAGAAGTCTTTTAATAAACCAAACTTCTAATTTTAACAAAACCCAGTTTATTTTTTCTTCTATGTTTAGTACTTTTTTTGCTCTGTTTAATCAATCATTCTTGGCCCAAAAGTCATTACGTTCTCTTGTATTTTCTTCTAGAAGTTTGATTTTAGCTTTCAAATTTGTCTTTGATTCACTTCATATTAAATTTTATGTATTGGGTGAGTGAGGTAGGTAACAAGATTATTTTCCCCCCCAGGAACACAGCTAATTGGGTTCAGCACTACAAGTATTACTGAAAAGACCATCTTACATATGTAGGTCTGTTTCTAGTCTCTATTCAGTTCCAGGTTCTATTTATCTATCTTTGCATTATACACATTTTAAATTACTAAAGCTAAAATAACTCTTAACATTTAGTAGTATAAAATTTCTCAATTTTTCTTCAAGATTATCAATCATGGCTATTCTTGTCGATATAAATTTTAGAACCCATTGGCAACTTATACAAAGATTCCTGAAAAAAAAAAAATTCCTTAATTGGAATTGCATTGTATATATTATTCAATCGTTGGAGAATTAATACCCTAACAATATTGAGTTGTTCAACCTATGAACATGTTAAATCTTTCCATTTTATTTAGATCTTTAATTTATCCTAATATTCTTTTGATAATTAAGGTTTTGTGGTAACTTGACTAGGCCAGGATTCTTAGTGTTTTGAAAGTTGTTGTTAAGTGCTATTGACTCCATTCCTACCCATAGTAACCCTGTATAGAGTTTCAGAGGCTTTAAAATCTTTGCAAAAGCAGGAAGCCTCATCTTTCTCCCACATTATGACTGGTGGACTCAAACCACTGACCATGTGTATTGCAGTCCAGTGCTTGTTGAGTCCCCCATGATGAGTTCTACTGTAAAAATCATGTGGGAGTCATTCTGATGTCCACTGGCTTCACAAGAGGGAAAGAGAATCAAACTCAAAATCCTGGTGTGGCAATGTAGGATAAGCACGTGACCTCAATGTTGGTTTGAACTGCAAGGTTAGTGGTTCAAACTCAGTAGCCGCTTCTCAGAAACCATATGCAGGGTCGCTATGGGTCAGAACCAACAGCACTTAACCACACCACCACCCAACCACTTAGTGGAATTAAGATGACATTGGATAGAAAAGTCATATGAAGTAAATTCAAGGTACCACATCTATTATGAGCAGCCAATCAGTTGAAAGGAAACTTCCTCAGAGTAGGACGCTTCCTCAGGGTGTGAACTGCTTTAATATATTGAACAGTAATGCAAAGTTTATTTGTTTTCTGCTAGGTCTGTATTCTGTATCTGGCTCATCATCTGACTTCTGGTTCTGTGACCAGTGGTCTGCTCTATTGCCTTTAGATCCTGGGAATCATCAGCAGCCGGCAATCTTACCTGACCAACAGTCTGGCATCTGACCTGCCGCTTTTGGTTCATCAGCCCTGCAGCTACATGAGTCATAAGCCTCCAGCCTGACATCTGACCAATGGACTTGAGACTTGCCCAATCTACAACTGTGTGAGTCATTTCCTTGATAAAAACTTCTCTTTATGTATAGAGCTCTGGTAGTGTAGTGGATAATGAGCTAGGCTGCTAATGACAAAGTCAACAATTCATATCTTCCGGTAGCTCAGTGGGAGAAAGATGAGACTTTCTTGTCCTAATCTTATTTACAGCCTTGGAAACCCACTACAGGGTCACTGTGAGTCGTAACCAACTCAGTGGCACACAACCACCATCATATATAGTTATATAAACATCACTGATTTTACTTCTCTAGAGAACACAGCCTAAGACAATTCTGTAGTTTCTGTGGAGAGGTTTTGTCCATCTTTTCTTTAGCTTTATTCTTGTTTAGTAGTCCTGGCATGATGCTGCAGGATATTGGACTGGATCACAAAGTCAGTTTAAATCAAAAGGTTGATGGTTCAAACCCACCAATCTCTCCTTGAAAACCCTAGACAGGGTCACTATGAGTTGGAATCAACTCGATGGCACTTTAACAACAACAACATTCTTGTGTGTTTTTTCAATGCTATTGTAAATGGCACTTTTTATATTTCACTTTGGGTTTGTTGCTAACATATAGAAAACACATCTGACTTCACAAAAACACAGTTGACACTGTGTTGATTTTGTATTCAGAGAACTTGATAAATTCATTTACTGTTATACTAAATTCATAATTTATTTGTAGAGTCTTCTGAATTTCTTAATCTTTCTACATATACAACACCACCAAGAATAATGAGGTTTTTTTCCATCTTCTTCATTTTTATGGTCTCCTTCCCTCTCCTTCCATCCTCACAGTTCCCTCCCCTTATTTGCTGTCCAGAACACCAGAACAGGGTAAAGTGAAAATATAATAGTGGATTCATAATGTGTGACTGTACTCAGAAGGGAAGCATTCAATGTATTATTGTGCACTAAGATAACTGCTGTAGGCTCTTCGCAAACATTAGTTATTAGATTAAGAACATTCCCTTTTATTCCTAATTTGCCAGGCAAAGCAACTATAAACAAGTTTTTAAGAGGTGAAATATCTTTGGGGCCTATAGCATCCCATTTCTAGATCCTCTAAGATTTCTCTGGATACATAAGAGATTTAATGTCTTACTGGTCAGCATTCCTTGTCACAGAAATTCTTGGATTTAGTCATTAGGATGTAAATTTAAGATGTTTTATCTTCATAGTGATAACAAACCTTTTCTTTTTTGTTTGCTCATTTATTTATTTATTTTTAATTCATGAGAGGCTTTAGAAGATTTATAATGGCTGTATATTAAGCTGGAAATATAAATAAGTAGAATCAAATTCAGGGAAAACAGATCTATTGTAGAAAATCATCACAAAGAAATAGGCAGTTAGCATTTAAAAGTATGCAGGTCATAGCCTATAGTTTATTAAATATGACCTATATATAATTCTTTTTTCTGGTTTTCCCTACAAAAAATGTTACCAGTTTTGAATTGATTCTAAGAAACAACCACAGCAATTCCTCATAGAATATAAAGATTTCTTAGCATTAAGAATTGAAAATTCTTCAATAATATTCATAGAGATGATATGTTGTTGTTAAGTGCCTTTGAGTTGTTTCTGACTCATAGCAATCCTGTATAGGGTTCCTGAGGCTTTAAATCTTTGCAGGAAGAGAAAGATCTTTCTCCCATGGAGCATCTGGTGGGTTTGAGCCATAGACCTTATGGTTTGCAGTCCAGTGTTTACCATACAGAGCCACCACACTCCTACAGATGATATGTAGGACAGTATTATCCACAACTGCAAGATAAATGCAGTAGCAGATTGCCTGTGACTGTTTAGTATATTTACAGTAGTTTTTCTCAAGATAAGCAGAGGGTATAACTCACTAAAACACAAAGCAAAACTCCCTAAACTTAATTTTTAAACTACCAAAATATTTTAGAGTAAATAGACTGTATCCGATGCTCCTCCTTGACTAATATTAGGAGAAATCCACATTTCTTTGAAGAATGGTCTTAGCATTCTTTAACTAATTTTGTAATACTCTGATATATAGAGAGAGACAAAGGAGCTTCAAAAGTTTGTGGGAAAGTTCCCCAATCTTTTCATTTCTCCACGAATTTTTTGAAGACCCTTTTAATATAGTCATGTGCTGCATAATTCTTATTTAGGCAAGCTATAATTACATATACATTTATGGTCTTATCGGAAACCCTAACTGTATTGTTGTTGTTGTTAAGTGCTGTCGAGTCGGTTCTGACCCATAGCGACCCTGCATAGGGTTTCCAAGGAGTGACTGGTGAGCTTGAACCACCGACCTTGTAGTTCAAACAGCTTTGCAGTCTGGCACATTAACCCACAGCACCACACCAGGACTCCAACCCTATAGAGGGTCATTATTATTCAGAAGCGACTAGAAGGCACTTAGCAACAACAACAATGTTATAGTAGAGTTCAGAAATTCCAGTTAGATAACGGGATGTAGTGCAAGCAACAGCATCCTGCACGTATCACATGCATCTGATATCTCTTGTATCCAAAGTGTTTGCACTGTCAGGTGTATCATGGTAGTACATATATAACCTACAATGTATTTCAGCAGTCATAATAAACATCCATGTTACTAGCTTATGTATGTATGCACTGTCCTTTGTATCTAAAAGTTTTACTATAAAACAGTATATGCTTCAATTCATAGGCAGCAGCATCCAGCCTCAGATATTGTGCTTCTCTTAAGTTTTGTAGTATTATTAGTTTAATTTTCTTTTGAAAATGCTACCATGAAGTACATCATGGCTCTCAAACTCAGAAAAACCAGTGCTAGTGATGGCAGTTTTCAGGTGTTGATTTCAAAGTAAAACAAAAGATTATTAAACAACACGAAGCTGGAAAATCAACGTAAGCTATTGCTCACAATTTAGGCATGTCACACGCAACAATCAAGATGATCCCCCAAAACAAACAAAAAGTTCTCCAAGCTGTTAAGGATCATTTCTCCTGAAAGCAATAAAGCTAAAAAAATGCAAGAGAGATCTGTACAAGATATGAAGAAATTGCCAAACACAAAAGTGAATCCTTCTCAGTATGCTGATGATTACTGCTAAGACATGAAGCTTGTTCAAGAAAAGCAGGACCAGACTACAATACAGTGTTAATACAATGTTCAAATCACATAATGTCTTATTTCACTGATTGTAT
>NW_006408655.1:328079-329969 GCF_000296735.1 Chrysochloris asiatica
TTTTTTTTTTCAAAGGACACAGGATGATCACTAGGGTCTTATGAGGTTTTAAGAAAATGGAAAACTGACTGAATTGGTGGGGGAAAGGCCAGAAAAGTTGCACCAAGGAATTTTTGTTGTTGTTTTGTTTTGTTTTTTTCCATCAAGACACTGCACCTGCTCTTTCTTCAAGGATAGCAAGAACTGTCCGAGGAGAATTTCATTGGGAAACTTTCCCCATTTAGTCTACAACCCTGATCTTGCCCTTCAAATTGTTTTTTGTTCCCAGAGCTCAAAAAAAATTCAAAAGGAACACAATTTGTGTCCCTTGAAGGTGCCAAAACTACTGTTTCAACGTGATGTAAATCAAAGGGTGCATAATTACTCAGGGAAGGGTTAGAGATGGAAACACTGACTTCAGAAGTATACAGAACTATATGAAGGCTATATTTAGAAACATAGCTTCACATTTTGATATTTTTGGTTAATAAGTTTCTCTATGATTTTGTAGCAATACCTTTTTACTTGGAGAACACGGTAGCTCCCTACAATATGCACTGGAGTGTAAACCACAGGAACTGTGATTCAAACCCACTAGCCGCTCGTTGGGAGAAAGATGAGGCATTCTACTCTTGTGAAGATTTCAAGCCTTGGAAACCCTATACAGGGTGGCTGTGATTCAGGACCAATTCAAAGTCACTTAACAGCAACAACCTTTGGACTTACCCTTGTATACATGAGAAGGCTTCAAAAGGTTGTAGAAAATGGAATTAAAAGATAATGGAGGCTTGATGGCAGCTAGGGTGGAGGTGCAGTGAAGTTCGCAGTCAGCAATACCACAGAATACCAGGCAAAGCAGTTCCAGGGCAGAGCTCCAAAACTCAAAACCACAGAGATAGGAATATTTTGAAGGTTTGAAGACTTATAGATTGTGGAACTTGAAGCTGAAGTAAAAAATTACGTACTTTTGAATCTGCCAGGCTGGGCTCGGAGGCCCGGAGCTGACATCTTGGGTGAGACCAAATGGCAAGAGCAGGCAGGGGAGCAGAAACACCACAGAAAAATGATGCGGGAACCTTGGAGCAAAGGTGGACAACACACTTTGTCAGTTTTGCTTTGTTCTGATTTTCTTTTTTTTTGGTATCTGGGCATTGGCGCACCCACTGTTTGGCCACCTCCATTCTGGTGACTAGAGGGGGAGCCTGAGCGAGTGGGCACCCCCTATTCTCAACACTGGTGGGCTCATCTGCCACGCATGCGCAGATACACAACCCAAGAGCAGGCCCTGAAGGTTTATTGCTTGTTTGTCTTTTGTTTTGTTTTTTAATATAGAAAAGGGCAGGACAGGGCTGTAGAGAAGGAAAGAGAGTTTGAAAACAAAACAGGCCAAAAATTAAATGAAAGCCTGAGATATAGCATAACAACCAACACTGGAATCTTGAAATCTCTAAGGCAGCTTTGAAAGCAAGAAGCTGAAGAGAGGTACATTAAAGTCATACTCATATTAGGCTACAGAATTTTTTTTTCTTCTCTCCCTCCTCTCCCTTTTCTGTGATTAGAGACTGCAATATTCAGTCTAGTTTTTGTTGTTGCTCTTTTTTGTTTGTTTATTTTTTCTCTTGTTTCCCACCCCCCTCCCCCCACCCACTGGTGCTGCTTTGCTGTTATATGCCCATCAACTGAACAATGGATAAACAAACTATGGTACATACACACAGTAGAACACTATGTTACCTTTAAAAATAACAAGGAAGCTGCAAGCCACCGCTTAACATGGACAAAACTTGACATTATGTTGAGTGAAATTAGTCAGTCACAAAAGGAGAAATACTGCATAGGACCACTAATGTAAAAGACTAAGAAAAAGAACCCATACTAAATGGGGGTGGATTCTTTGCTGGTTGCTGGGAT